>NW_024066253.1:0-277358 GCF_014898535.1 Botrytis deweyae
AACCCTAACCCTAACCCTAACCCTAACCCTAACCCTAACCCTAACCCTAACCCTAACCCTAACCCTAACCCTAACCCTAACCCTAACCCTAACCCTAACCCTAACCCTAACCCTAACCCTAACCCCGGGACGTTCACATACACGAACGGGTTACTCTCCGGGTGGGAATAAGCCGTATGGGTTATATATATTCAAGATATAAAATATAAAAAAAAAGCAAAAAGATATTGATTCAATTAATTGGATGAGAGGAAGGTGTGAAAGATTAATATATCAAAAAATCAACTTATACTCTATATCCAATCACAAAACACTATAAATCAAATATCATACAGAACATTACTATTAGCCAATATTATATTAAACCAATAGAACAACCCTAAACTATAACCTAATAATATAGTTTGCTACGTCATACTATAAACAGGGTAGTCCCACTTATACCACTACATTGATTAGTACTAGCAACCATCAACTATTTAGATATCAATATAATAAAATTCCATATTATTTCATTTAAACAACTAGGCAACCTCATTATAATATATATATATAATATCAAAATTTAAAACCACTCAAAAAGCTTTTTTAATAGCAGGATTCTGAAATATAGTTTTTTTCAATTTTATTATTATAATTCTAATTATTATTCTTATTTTTATTATTAAAATCGATTATATATAATTCAGCTACCCCATATCTCTTTCCAGCTAATCACTACTTCCCCTACCCCTACAAATTCAACCTTTTATAAAATTAATATAAATCAATTAATTCAAAAGATAATTTAAATCTATTTTTAGAATTGAATAAAAAAATGAAAATAAGCCCTAGTTTATTATAAAATAATTATAAATTTCTTATTATAAATTAGATTTAGAGTGGTAGCCAAATTGATTTATTTTGATAGTTATTATTACTCTGTTTTCGAAAATTATTATAGTTTTTTTTATAATTTCATTAAACTTAAAGTTATTTCAATTCGATACTAAACCATTAATTTGAAGAATATCAAAAAACTAATTTCATATATAAATAATTCAATTGAATCTCTATTCATTTCTTTTTTCAGATTTTCGAAAAACCTTAAATTGAAGTTAGAAGGAGTAATAACCAATTAATAAGTTTTGATACTTTTTTGTAGATTATTATTATTTTGTTTTCGAAAATTATTATAGCTTAGAGTTCGATCTTATCAAATTTAGAGTTATTTCAATTCAATACTAAATTATCAATTAAAAAGATATCAAAAAAATAATTTCATATATAAAAAATTCAATTAAATCTCTATTGATTCCTTTTTTCAGATTTTTAAAAAAACTAAAATTAAAATCAGGAAGAGTGATAACCAATTGGAGAGTTTTTGGGAGGGTCACTACTCCCCTTAGGGTAATAGTCACCACCAGTGCTGATCATCTAAAAAATCCTTAGAATAATAGTTAGGATAATAATTAGTATATAGTATTATTAGTATAAATAGTATTATTAGTATAATTAGTATTACAAGGGTTATAATATTGAAGTATTAGTATTAGTATTAGTATTAGTATTAGTATTAGTATTAGTATTAGTATTAGTATTAGTATTAGTATTAGTATTAGTATCAGTATTAGTATTAGTATTAGTATTAGTATTAGTATTAGTATTATAGTATTATTGTAGTATTAGTATTAGTATCATAGTATTATTATAGTATTAGTATTAGTATTTAATTCAACCATTAAATGATATATAGTATAGAATACGAAAAAAACCTCGATTGGGAAGGCGGTGAATCAATCAGCAATATCAATAATACCCCACATTGGTTAAACTATCCAAGCACCAATTGCCCTCTTCGGCATAATATTTATAATAAAACCAGTACAGATCGCTCAATTCAAGAAATAATTGAATTCTAATTAAATATTTGAAATCCTTATCTAAAATGGAACTAGAAAGTATATAATATTATATATAAAGCTTTTTGAATTGAAAGATTTTCATAGGGGGAAAATAACCCTAATACAGTTAATGGCGTAGGCAGTATGCGAAAAAAACCTCGATTGGGAAAGGCGGTGTACGAAAAAAACCTCGATTGGGAAAACCGGCAATATGAATATTTCCTATATTATTAGCTTTATTCTATTTTACTAGCTTCCACAACACTTTTATAATAATAATAATAATATTATTGAATTCGTCGAAAAAAGGCGCATCGAATACACTATTTAACTTTCAATTTTTTTTCCTAACCTTGACCGCATATTTGACCTTCATAACCCTAACTCTTTTCAGAAATCTAATCCGTACTCTACAATAAAGAATAATAATTAATAAGAAAATTATATACTCAGATAAATGAAGAATAGTGAATATAATATATAAGAATAAAACAAGAATATCATTAGCTGAAATGTTATATATACCAGGATTAAAGGTTAACCTGTTTTTAGCTAAAAGAATTTATAAAATAGAGTTTAAGAATATATTCAGTCTTAAAAAGATATATTTCATATTAGAAAATAATAAGAATAATAAGATTATTAAAGCTATAATGAAAAATAGAATATATATTATTTTGTATATAAAACCAGAATACAAGGATTCTATATTCTTTACATTCTCTACAAAAATAATTAATAGAATAAAAGGAAAAGTTAAAGAATTGATTATAATAAAAAAGAAAAGATACCTTTTTTGATATAAACAATTCAATCATTTTGGTTTTAATAAAATTAGGAATCTATATAAAATTATTATATTTTAAAAATCAATCAAGGTTTCTTTAACTCTTAATATTTATAAAATATATACTCTTACAAAGATAATTAATAGAATTTTAAGTTAATTAAGTGTATAGAAATTTAAAAGATTAGAATTAATTTATTTTGATATTATTAGCTCTTTTCCAAAGATTATTTAAGAGTATAAATATTTTCTTTTTATTATTAATAGTATTATAAGAGTAAATTAAGTTATTTTATTGAAACAGAAAAGTAATATAATATTCTTATTAAAAGTTTGGAAGCAGGAAATTAAACTTGTTATAGAAATAATTGTAATTACTGCTAAAACCAATAATATATTAGAGTTTCTTCAAGCTATCCGGGAATGGAAGATTAATATGCGATTAGAGGTTATAGTGATTATATTATCTTATTAAAACGATCTAATTGAATATAATATATATATTATAGAAACTGATATAAGAATAATATTAAAAGAAGTTTATTTATTATTAGAGTTTTAAAATGAAATTGTTGAATATAATGTATACATTCGAAATTATATTAATATTGGCCTAGATATAAATAGAATCAATCAAAGTCTATTTAAAGTATTTATAGGTATATTATCAGATATCGATATATATAAAATCTAGGGGAGTCAATATTATGCTTATATTAATTCTAAAACTATTTTAATAAAATAAAAATATAATAAATTTTATAATACAACAAAAATCGGAATATTTCTAGGATATTTAAAAGATATTATTAAGTATATAAAGATTTATTTACTAAAATTAAATTATACTTATTATTTTTATTATATTATAATTAACGAAAGTTATAAAAAAAAAAATATAAATCTGAAATTCAGAAACTATATAATCGGATTGCAAGGTATCAAGAATATAGAATCTAATTGTAAGCCTTGCAATAGATTTAAGAATATCCCTAAATTATTATTTATTCCGATTGATTTATTAATATTACTAAATAAAATAATTACAGATTTGATAGAGGTATATTTATCAATATTAGAACAAACAAAAACTAAAATATTATATTTTAATAAAGATAAATATAAAAATATTCGATAAATAATAAATAATTTATTAAAACCAAAAGAAAGCAATAAAGAAACAAAAATTATCTTATCTAAGATTATTTTAATTTTTGATTTTATATCACTAAATTTGATTATAATCTTAATATCTACAGTATCTGTATTTACACCTACTTTTATATTATCAAATTTAAAATATAATTTTAGGAAAAGAAAAAGAAATAATGATAACAATATAAAAGGATATACCTCCAAAATCATTCAGTTTCTGCTTGCCTTTTTGAATGAATTAGTATCAAATCTAATTGAGTATACTATAATTATAATTCTAAATATTCATTAATTCAAAAAAAAAACAAATAATAGAATTGTTTTCAAAATCCTGATTCTTTTGGATAATATACTAATAGAGATTGAAACTACTTTGTTAATAATAGAAATATTCGGGATCAAAATATTAAATATATATAAAAATATAATAATAAATAAAAAGTATACAAGAAACTAGCAAATTGTAATTCAAAAAGAAATAGATTTATTAATCAAGAATAATATTTAAAAAGAATTTATTTTATTATAAGAAAATAATCTAGTTTTAACAAAATAAATTTTTATTATCAAAATAAAAGATAATAAGGTAAAGTAATTCAAGGTTAGATTAATAATTAAAGAATTCAGTTAAGTTTTAGATAAAAATTATAATAAAACCTTTACTTTTATAATTCGTTTTGATATTTTTTGCTTTTTCCTTATAATTGTTATAAAAGAAGATTTTGAATATTCTTATTTCGATATCAAAAATATATTTACCAAATTATACTTAAAAAAAGAAATCTATTTAGTATTTCCTTAAAATATTTAAGTTTATTGAGATTATATTCTATATATATTTCGAAACCTTTATGGATTAAAGCAAGTTGGTAGAAATTAAAGTTTTTTTTTGAAAAAAAAGTTAATTAAGATAGATTTTATACAAAATCTTGTAGATTTATATTTATATATTAATTATTCACAATAATTACTTCTCTTAGTTTATATAAATAATATTGTTATTACTGTTATACAAAAATAGAATATTAAATAGTTTTATAATAATCTTTCAACTCGATTTAATACCAAAGATTTGAAGGAAATTAATAAAATCTTAAAAGTATATATCATTTATAATAAATCTAAAAGAATATTAATTATAAATTAAGAAAAATATCTGGATATAATACTTATCTATTTTAGAATCTTTTATAATTAATATACTTTAAAAAAGATATTAATTTTGGATTATAATTAATTATAACTAATGCTTTTAGATAATAAGCTTATTAACATAAACGAATATTAATAAACAATTAATAATACAATTCATTTTATAGTTTATATTAAATCAAATATTATATTTAGTTTTAGGAGATTAATATAAGCTATATCGAATTCTACCAAATATTACAGCATTATACTTAAAAACCTTATAAGATATTTAAAATCGATTATCAATTAGAAATTACATTTTAGGTTTAAAAAAATTCAATTAAATATTTATAAAGAATATAATCTTTTATAATAAACTATTAAAATATATACCAATACAAACTGGGTAAGTAATAAAATTAATTAAAAAAGTATTTTTAATAAAGTAATAATATTCTATAATAAACCAATCTTATAGGTAAATAAAAAACAAATATCTGTAGTTATATTTAATATAAAAGCTAAGTATATTTCTATAATAATATTCATTAAATAAGAACAATAAATAATTCAATTCTTAAAAGACTTAAAGCAACTATAGTATATCAAGAACAACAATAAAATTCAAATATTAGAAAACAATCAAGAAATACTAGTACTAATCAAAAACTTTTATTTATATAAATAATCAAAGTATATTGACATATATCATTACTTTATTCAAAATCTCATAGAAAAATGTTTAATTAATATTAGCTATATCAATACAAATAATATAACTATAGATGGATTAATAAAACTATATACAAGAATAATATTTAAAAGATTCAAGAATATACTGAAACTTCAAAACTAACTACAAAAACTAAGAGAATAAGTTCTTTAGAGTAGTATTAAAAGTTGTAGCACATACACTACACTACTATATATATATCACTTCTACTTTATAATTAGATTTTACCTTAATATAATTAATCTACATAGTTAATATTATATGTATTCCACTAGCCTGCTCCTTTATTGTGAACAATTTATAATAAACATATTTAATAGAAGTCATAAAGGTTTATTTGAAATTTATATAATTTTAAAATTAGATTTGATTAATTTCTTATAAAAATACATTGATTTAAAAATTATAATTCAATATAAATTAAAATTGATTATATGCTATTCAAAAAAAAACATACTATTAATTTATTCTAAATATGTTAATAAAAAGTTATAAAATCTTTTATAAAACTTATATATATTTCAAATTGGATTAAATTTATTTATTTGAAAAGTTTGTTTGAAAAAATTTACTAAATTATAATTGACTATAAATTAAAGTTAATTGTAAATTATTTGAAACTTTTTAACTTTTGATTTATAATAATTATATTTTAAAAAGGTTATAACATATTTTACAAGATTTATATACATTTTAAATTAGATTAGATTTTTAATGAATATGTATTCAATAATTTATTATAATCAATTATAAATTAAATTTAATTAAATAAAACTTAAAACTTTTCAACTTTTGAATTATTATAAAAACATTAATCAAAAGTTATAAAGTTTTTCGAATATATTGTATATATATAAATTAAAAGATCATCCTTTTCAAAAAAAATATTACTTTTCTAATTACAATACTTATTAAAAAATATTTTTAAAATTAATTCTTCAAGATATTATAAAATACTTTATAACTTTTATTCTATTATATTCATTTTCAATAAAAGTTATAAAAGTTTCTATATACATTATAAACAGAAAAATTAAAATACATTTATTTTTAAATATAACCACTATATATATATCAAATTCTAATATCTTATTTTAAAATTATCTTCAAAAATATTCTTTTATTATTTCTATAAGATACTTTATAACTTTTAGTTTATTATATATATTGTCAACAAAAGTTATAAAGTTTTCTATATATATCTTAATTATAAAAATTAATATTCAATTTTAGTTAAAATTATAGATATACATATTCAATTTAGAAATCTTTCTAAAAAATATTTTTAAAATTAATCTTTTTAATATATTTATAAAATACTTTATAACTTTTATTAGAAAAAATTATAATAAATTAAAAGTTATAAAGTATTTTTAATATATTTTATATATTAAATTTTCAATCGTTTTTTCTTTTTCGGATAATCATTATATTGATTAAATTTTTTGAATTTTTTTGAAAAAGAATATTTTTAAAAAGACTTTTGTATTATTTCTATTAAATGATTTTCAACTTTCATCAAAAAGAATTATAATAAACTAAAAGTTAGTAATTATTTTTAATAGATTTTATATATAAGGTTTTAAATCTTTTTTTTAAATAAAATATATTTGATTATTTTTAATTTCAATGTTTTAAAAACAAAATTTAAAATAGTTCTTAATAATTTTTCTAAAATACTTTATAACTTTTATCAATAAACAATATAATAAGTTAAGAATTATAAAGTATTTTTAATATATTTCACAGAAAAAATTATATTTTAATTCTTTTTAAATAATCGTTATTTGTATTAAATTATTTTCATTATTTTGATAAAATATTATATAACTTTTATTCAGAATAATTATAATCAATTAAAAGTTATAAAGCATATTTAAATATTTTATAAATCAAAATTAAACTTCAATTTTTTAAAAATAAATTAAAATGTTTAATTTATATACTTTTTAAAGAAAGAATAAAAACAATATTTCATAATTTCTCTAAGTTATTTTATAACTCTTATTAAGAATGAATATAATAAGTTAAAAGTTAAAAAAAGATGTTTAATATATTTTATATATAGAAATTAGACTTGAATTTCTTCAAAAAATACATATTTTTAAATAACCGATTTGAATTTTTTTTAAAAAGACACTCGAATTCTTATAATTTTTATAAAATATTTTATAACTTTGGTTTTATTTTATATTTTTGAAAGAAAAGTTAAAAAGTTTTAGATATCATATAATCAAATTAAATTTAGATTTGATCATATTCAATTACAGTTTAATATAAGAGATATATTTCAAAGAGAATTGATTCTAATTTAAATTATGTATAAATTTTCTAAAATACTTTATAACTCTTATTGAATATATTCATTAATTATTAAAAGTTAAAGAGTTTTATATATTATATAGTCAACTTGAATTTATTTTCAATTATAATTTATAAATCAATCCTGATTATTTATTATATCTCTTGAGATTAATAAACTAACCCTAATTTTAAAATTGTATAGATTTTGAATAAAATTTTATAACTTTTATTATACATATTTATCATAAGTCAAATGTTTCAAGGTTTAGAATACTATATTATCAATTTAAATTTATATTGAATTATAACTGTATTAATATTATCATTATTTTTCTCAAAATAAATAAATTAAATCTAATTCAAAATATATATGAGTTTTCTAAAACATTTTATAACTTTTATAATATATAATTATTTTTAAATTTTATATTATTTATAATGAATTATAATTCGATTATAATTAATCACTTAATATTTATTCTCGAAAAAATTTAATCTAATTGAAAATATATATTAATTTTGAACAAATTTTTTTAACTTTTATTAAACATATTTGTAATAAATCAAAAGTTAAGAAGTTTTCAATATTATATTATCAATTTAAATTTATATTGAATTAGAATTTAATTAATATAATTCATTTAATATGTTTTTGAAAATAAATAAATCAAATTTAATTTCAAAATTATATAAATTTTAAATAAAACTTTATGACTTTTCATAATTATATTAATTATAATTCAAAAGTTCAAAAGTTTGAGATATTATATAATCAATTTTAAATTACGTTCAATTACAACTTATAAATCAATATTAATTATTTGATATATTCTTTTAAAATAAACAAATTAAATTTCATTTAGAATATATATAAGTTTTCCTAAAAGTTCTATAACTTCTATCAAATATAATAATTTTTAATTAAAGGTTAAAAAGTTTTGAGTATTATATAATTAATATTATATAATATTTAATTGTATTTAAAGAAATTAATTAATGTGTATATATTTTAAAAAAATCAATTTGAAATATTAATAAAAAAAATCAAAAAACTATATAACTTTTACTAAATATTATTATTTTCAAAGAAAAGGTGTAAAGTTTTTTCAATAAATATTATATCACCTAGACTGCGGATTACGGCCGGCTTCGCTTATAATGCCTCATCAGCTAATCAAAGTATTATAATCTAAGAGCTCTTGAAATCGTAAATTATATTATTTTGAAAATGAAATATAATGAGATTTAAAAACATGATACAATTTTTTTTGGAAAAATAAAGTATACAAATCTAAAATAAACTTTTTGATTATTACTAATTTATTAGATTCTAATCTTGAATTATATTTTAATAGTTTTTATATTTGATATAATTTTTAAAGTTATTGATATTTTTATTTATACACAGGCTATATATGCCGGCCATAAACCGTAGTCTAGGGGATAATCAAATATCATTCAATTTCTTAATTCTTGTTTTTTTGAAATTAATTCAAATTATATTTTAAAAAGCATTCAATCTAATCTCAAATATATGTATATTTTATATAAAACTCCATACTTTTTATTTAATATAATTATTCACAATCAAAAGTTAAAAAGTTATAAATATTATTAAATTAATTTTAGTTTATATTTAATAATAAATGAATAAATGCGCCTATAAACTCTATATAGTTTCTACACTTTCAATTACTTTCCACGAAGAATAATGTCCGCAATTTTTTCTGCTAACATGTATACAGTAGATTGTGGATGCCCTGGCACTGCAAAAGGCGTCACGGAATTATCCACCACTCGCAACCCCTGTACACCAAACACACGAGCCTCAGAATCGACAACGGCACCCGGAGCGCCAAGTTTGCCCATGCTACACGTCGCAGCTGCATGATAAATCGTTGAAGTTGATTCACGTATATAATCCAGAATAGCTGCATCAGTTGTTATATTAGGTCCAGGAACTAATTCGGAGCCTATAGTGATTGCGGAAATTGAAGACCAAGCTTGTCGTATACGCTTTACTGCTGCGACAGCCACTTGAGCATCTGTATTGTTTGGATCGCTTAACCATCCCAGATTAATCACTGGTGGAACAGAAGCATCTGCACTCGCTATCGTTACGTTGCCTCTTGATAAAGAAGCTGTCAATGCCGCGAGTATGTAGCCTACGCCTACTCCACTGTTCGAGACGTATTCAACTTCCGGCCAATCAGAGGGGAATGAAGCCAGATCCGAGAGTGCTGCAGAAGTGAAGTTACTTCTCAGAGTTTGGGGTATCTTCTCAAATGCGATGAAACCGTTCTCGGAGCTCAGAGGACCAGCAGCATGATTCAAATATTGCTGCAAGGTGTTCTGGGAGTATTGAGGTTCCGTAATTAGTTCTGCTCCGGTTGGAATATCCATCGCCCGGACGACAGGAAATATAATCTGATCCCACAAATTCTGACCCACGCCAGATAGATCAGATATAATAGGGATTCCATATCTTGACAAAGTTGTGCTTGGTCCAATACCTTTATAACAAAAAGTCAATCAATCAGCATCTGCAACTAGTAACACGGGAGATGATCTAGAGACATACCTGATAACATCAACAGTTGGGGCGAATGAAATACTCCCGCTGAGAGGATAACTTCTTTCTTGGCTGATATAGTGAAGTTGACGCCCTGTGTTGCGACAGAAACCCCTGATGCAACGGTGCCATTGAAGAGTATTCGATTTGCTCTGGCCTGGGTGTAAACCACCAGGTTCGGGTATTCGATTGATTGAGTCAGGAAAGAAGATTGCGAGGACGAGCGAGTAGCATCGCTTGGAGATATCGTCGACGGAATCCAGGCAGCATATCCAGAAAGAACGCCGCTGTTGAAGTTCACTGGGCTAATTGGTAGACCAATTGCTTTGAAAGCTTTTTGAAACCACGTGAAAGGAGGATCAACCCAGTTTCCCCAGGACACCTGCAAGGGCCCGCCAGATTTGCTGAAAACGCTTGGATCATATACAGTTGTCGCGTTAGGGGTGTTGCGTTTTGCTAGGTTGGGTGGCGTCAGTTGGACCGATTTTTTGAAATAAGGCAACAGATTGGCGAAAGTGTAGGAATCATCCCCCACAATATCTGCCCATCGCTGATATGTGCCATTGGTTGCCCTATGGAACGCCATAGAATTCAAGGCTGAACCACCTCCCAAAGTTTTGCCTTGCGCATAATGAATCTGCCGACCGCCAGCACCAGCCTGCACAGTTGAAACGAGTCCCCAGTCTACAAGAGGCTGTGGCTGAAAAGGTACCGCGGTTCCCAGAAATGGAGCAGATAATGCGAGGCCGGGTACGACGCTGAAGTTTCCGTTGTCTACCTCATAGAATCCTCCTGCTTCGATGATTGCTACCGATGCGTTGGAATTTTCAGCAAGCCGTGAGGCAAGTGTTATGCCAGCAGTACCTCCGCCAATTACTAGAAATCATGTGTGATTAAATCATGTCTTCTGTATACTGGGTGGAAATTTCTTACCAACATAATCATATGATGCATCAACCCCAGGTGCACCGAAACCACTAGATGCTATGCGACCACGAGTCGCGCTACTTGCTTCAACACATGCGATTGTTGATGTCAGCACAAAGAGTATATGAGAAAGAGAATAAGTCTGCATGATTGAGGAAGACCAAAGTGATTCGTATCTCACATAAGAGAAATGAATTGATCGAGCAATTTCAATGCGATTTGCGTCCCTTATATACTATGTTGATTCACAATTCAATGACGAGATTAATCGAAATGGATGGGCTGATTACAGGCATAAAATCCAACAGCTTTTAGGTTGCATCAAATTACTTAGTACTCCTGGGGATCCATGTGAACCACGTTCGTTTCCAGCAATATTGCCGCGCTAAATACATCTAATCCACTGAATCGCCCGGATCAATCAAACCTTTACTGGGATCCTTGTAAAGGACTGTCTTTTCGAACAATCTCTGCATCTCTTTTTAGCATATCTTGCGGGGCAAGATGGATGCACGGAATATTATTGTATTATTGCCACAAAGATTTGGGAGGAAAGACTCCAGTAGAGCTTGCACATCATCACATGGATTCTACTAAACTCAATTCTTGCAGGGCTTCCACTGTCCCAAAATAGTACAAGTTTTCAATATCTCAAAGAAGCAAATACCACTGATTTGATGGGCAACTACATTAACTTTAAGGGTTCTTCATGCCAAATTATTGCCTGCCTGTCTCACTGTTAAGTCCATCTAATTCCCACGAGGTTGAAAGCTAGACCCAATAATTTCAGCTGCCTGCTCAGAGAAAGCATAAGTACAAGCTTGATAATGAGCCGTAATAGGCAAAGGAATTACACTAGCATCAACGACACGTAGTCCTTGGACCCCGTATACGCGCAAATTGCTATCAACGACTCGACCCATAGCAGCAGTTCCGGCAGGGTGATAGACAGTCCTGTTGATAAATTTAGTGTAGATTCCTTTTGGGTGGAAAGAAGAAGTACGTACTTTCCACGTGCTTTAATGCGTTCGTCAATCTCATCATCACTGGCCTTCCAATCTAATGGTTTCTCTCTTGATGCTACAGTTTCCGTCTCTATCAGATTCTGCCCTTCTGTGGTGCCTAACATGACCTCCATCATTTTTCTCAGTCCTGTGCGCAACACGTATCGATCAGCTTCCGTCGAAAAGTAGTTTGGGTCGATGATTGGTGCTACAGTTGGATCAATCGATGCCAATTTGACAATTCCTCTTGAAGTCGGAAGACCACCAAGAACTACTGTTGTGATGTGGCTTCCGTCCATAGGTATGACGGGCTCGGATTTATTTGCTCCAACGTAGACAGTTAAACACTCTACATGAGACCGGGCTGGGCTAAGAAGCGGATGCGAATCATCTACTGTCCCTTCATCTTTGGCCAAAGCGGCTTTGAGTCCTTCACGAGGCACTCCGTATGTAACGACCCAGTCTAAAGGTGTACCTTTCGCAAAGTTGGGATTGTTAAATAAGGGGGATCCAAGAGCATATCCAGCTTCTGGATTTTTCAATTTCCACCATTGGGCTACGGACATGTGATCATGCAGATTTTGTCCGACATGAGGCGCATCGATTATCTGATTAATGCCATGCTTCTCTAATTCTTCTGAAGGCCCAATTCCAGAGAGCAACAAGATTTGAGGAGTGCGGTATGCACCAGCGGAGAGAATTATTTCATTTGTGGCAGTAATTTTCCTGCCATCTGCGAGTTCAACGCCTGTGGCCTTTGGAGTCGATCCCTGGATATCGATGAGGACACGTGCCACTAGGGTCGAAGTCATTACATGAACGCCAGTGAGTGGATAAACTGCGCTCGCAACTTGTCGTTGGCCATTTTTACGATTTTCCACGAGCTCTCCAAGTCCCTGGGGTGAACCTGAATTGGCATCGTTGTTGTACTCAACGCCCACGGATTCCCATGCCTTTCGAATATTTTCGCGTAAAGGATAATCACGGCCGGTAGATGAGGCCGATTGGGTGTAAAGAGGCCCTTCATAACCATGTTGGGTCTCTAGCCCTGGTTTTTGATAATGTTCGGTCCGGCGAAAGTATGGTAGAAGTCCATCATAACTCCATCTGGCATCATTAACCAGCTTTCCCCACGCATTATAATCGTTTGCATCGCCGCGTATCCACCCACCTGAATTGAATCTCAGCACAATTCAAGATCGGTAGCATATTTCGAATTTGGACTTACCTGCGTTGATAGCTGATCCTCCACCCAAAGCTTTTCCAGCATTATTTGGCAAGACTCTATTGTTTAGATGACGCTGCGGAACCGTAGAGTATCCCCAGTCTAATTCGGAACCTACGAGGAATGGTCCGTTCGCTGAATCAGTCACCAATGGATTATTGGTGACATCTGGTCCTGCTTCTATGAGAAGAATGGCCAACGCGGGATGCTGTTCGTGAAGGCGAGATGCTAATACCGAGCCGGCAATACCACCACCGACTATAATGTAATGGTAGTTTGAATTTTCTGCCATGGCTGATTAGGTACCCGTGAACTAGCCGTGACTGCAAGGCGATCCGTTCCCTCAGTATATATTGTAGGGGGAGGGAGGCCTTGTCCTGTCATCTTGTCTTACTTAAATAAGATTTTGCCCCGGCTCCGACCATGTTAGGCTTTCCTTCCCCTGAGAAATGAAGCAACAGGAACAAAATGTATGATGGGAAACATTAGCGAAGTGGATCAATTTTTCATTTGTCATGGTTCGTTATTGCCGATACTCCCGTCTAAACGACAAAGACTAGGCTTGATAGAGGGCGGGCAAGATCCCTATTAAGTGTGATAAGCTAGGGAAGCAAACTGCAATCAGCATCAGTGCATGAGACTCAGGGGTGTTCAATTCCGCGGCATTTTCAGGTCTTCCGTTTGCTGACAGCTCTATTGTATTCGTATTCGAAATTGTTTAGTTTGCATACAAGCAATTTTAAAATTCGGAAAATCGACGTTGGCCAGACACTGGTTTTTCTAACGCCGAACTACGAGTTGCTTGAGCGATTTATATGATTGGTATCATTAGCAAAGTGGATTGTTCTCGCAAGAGTTTCGCCCACTTTTTTGTTGCCAACTCGTGGAGAAGCAAGAAAACTAGAGGCCAACTTTTGGTTCCCCAGTTTTGACGATAGGATGATATAATTAGCATTCCAAAGTCCGTGATGAAACCCCACTTTCATATTATATACATCAGAATTATGGGCTGATTCATCCCATTCAGCCCTGCAAGCCGATCGATATTCCGGAGAGATGGTGGGGTTGTTAAATGGTTGGTGCGGATCCCAAAACACCTTCCGCAGTAGGTATAGATTTGCTATCCCTGCAATCAACGCAAAGAAACATCGAATCGTTACTCCTGGAGGAAGAATCCTTATCGTTGCAAAATTAGTCTTACATTAAAGTCTAGAAACTAGCAAGGTGCCAAATGCCCCTTTCAGCTTGCTAGTTATGCATCTTCCCAATATCTTCACAAAATTATCTTATACTCGTTCCCACAACGTGCTAGTGCTCACTCTGTTATCCTAGCCAGTCCCTAGACCCTAGCCTATCGATTCAGTATGATAATCAAATTGGCAGTGCATCCCTGATTCCAAATGAGAGAAATGTTGGAGATTATGCACAATCCCAAGCAGTCTCTACCACAATGGCCTTGTTATCAGAAGATATAGCGTTGCCGGAAGTGCTTGTTCTGTTGTTCCGCGCGTCGTTGGTGGCGCTGATAGTGTTGGTGTGCGTTCCTTTCGCCATCGGCTGAAGGGGCAAACCATCTTCATCCAAATGACTGAATCCTCGGTGGCCTCCTCTTTTGGTCGTCGAACTCTGTCTTCTTGAATCCTGCTTTGACCCCAGTCGAGTGCTGATCGAGGCAAGAGCCCCAATAATAGGGGTCAATATAGGACGCAACAAGGGACCACAGCAAACAAAGATAGCAACACCGAACTCTATCACGGGCCAGATATAATTGTAGAGGTTGTAAGTAAAATCAGAGAAATCAGTATTGAGAATTGTTACCACTCGTGCAACGCTCATAGCGACAGTACTACTCAAAGTTAACTCGTGATTCGGATCGCAATGAATGAAGACTTACAACAAACCAAAACACATCAATGCTGCAAGTGCTATTTTGTTTGCCGTTGGCATTTGTAGCCTCCAAATCATAGGTTGGGGAAGTGAGAGAATCATCAAATCCGTGATGATATCTACAATACCAACGGCTGTATAGGCAGATATCGTGTTGCCACAATGCCCAGCTGTAGGTTGAAGATTCCAATTATAGCCCAATGGACGGCAGATAAGGAAAGCTATCAGGATTGTCATTACAGTCCATGAAATGCACATTGCCAAGACAAAGTATCCTGCGAGTCTGAATTTCGGGACCGCAAATATCCTGATTAACATGATGGTGATACTGCATTTGATTAATCCAAGCCCGACACCGTACAGCATCTGATTTGCAAGCAAGACCTGATGATAGATGTCAGCTTGCTCTTGCAATTTTAATTGATCCAGTGTGAGGATGATTGATACCTTTTGGGCGGTCTTCAGCTGTGCGGGATTCAATTGATCCACATGCCATCCAGAACCCCCAAAAACGACCAGCATTATGTCTCCACTCCCAAACCCATAAAATATTATCTGCCGCTAGTTAGTCAATTTCCTTTTGAAATTCTCTGTGGGGGACACTTACTAACGCTCCTACCACCAGCCAGTCTTCGATCATGAATGCGATTCTTTTCATGCGACGAGCATGAAGTCGCAGCACAACAGATATCGTTGCGATTGTCCAGAAAACTGCTACAATGACAATGACCTGTGCTCCACGGTCGTTGAGCCCACGGTGGGAGTTTGGCGACTCTTGCCTAGCTTCGAAGTTCATTTGCGGTTTGAGCACACGATAATGCTGCGAGTCCAGAATCATCTTTCCTGGCAGGATACCGATCAATTGGGTCTCTGAATAGTGGGTTGTTATACCGCACTCACTCTGGCTACCCGCTCTGTACATATACCAGACCCTTAGATCTCCTGTATCTTACATGCTGAAATATACCTATCGCTTCTGATGTAAAAAAAGATTACCACCCCCAATATGGTAGGTTACTCGGAGGAACTGTGATTCTGTTCCTCATCTGCAGGGCTGTTAACTCCTAAGTGAACCCTTTGAAGAAAGCTGTCATCATTGTAGCCACTCATTTTCTCCGATATTGACATTCAGAAGCGACTGCACATGTGATTGAAGAAAGCTAGGACAGATCCTACCTAGGCATGCGACGTCCCAGGTACATTGGACAGGAAGCATCGTTTATACTTCGTACATAATTTGTATGAGAGTTCATTTCACAGGGAATGAGGAAGGGTCATTAAACCAGGTGGTGCTTCCTTTGAGTCAAATCAGACCACTTTTTGGCTTTTGCGAATCTACGTTACTTTCATACAAGTATATTATCCAGGCCCATAAGCGGCGTCAAATATGGTCCTGGAATCAATTTTGTTTCGAATCCTCTTCAATTTGCATTCACCACGATATTACCAGAACGACTTGAGACTTTGCCGTCAAATTACTGATAGAAGCTTTCCACTGCCTATAGACTCTCGAGTCATAGCTATCAATCTCAATTATCAATCTTCAAATCAGTTGGAGATCCACTGTGAATAGTACGGAAAAGAAAATCGGTCAGCATTCGTTTCAACGATACATGGATAGCACTTGGGAGCCTTGAGCAGCATGGAGGCAGAGTATGATCAAGTCAATTCTTTTACATACCTCAGATCCACAGCGGAGTACAGGTGGAGACAGTTTGTCCGATTGCGCCCCCCTCCCCCTCCCGCTACCACCTCGTAGGGGTAGCGATGGTGCAACAGGAGTGTGATAGAACGGCAAGTCCGGCATATCATTTGTTCCTAGGATGCAGCGGAAGACCATTGAGGGCCAATTAGATACGGCCAAGGCGACTCCACTTTGAGTTATGTCATCGACTTCGTGATACAATGTAACATTCGTATTTTTGTATGCTTGCCAGTGGTGCCAGGCCTAGTATTATTCATCCGAATATGCTTACTCTGTAGATTGTATTAGATAGGCAATAAAATTCCATAAATTATTTTCAACCACAACTGAGTGCCGCTGTCTAACGATGTTATCGATTAATGTTTCGAATTGATATGGATTGTTTAAAGATTGAGTTGATATAAGCTACCTATTGAAATGAATTGTAAAGGAAAACGCAGGAGCTAATCAGGAGATACTTCTTGTGCACTAGCACTATCGCAAGGCCCCACACAGAATAATTCTTCGTAAGGGTCAATGACATGATAAGCACAAATGGAAATAGACAAAGTATGGAGACTAATTATCAGCTCTTATGAAACGTGATAAAAGCACGTAATCCGTAAGGTTCATGAAGATATACGATTTAGGAAAGAAAGTGGATGGATTATTGAACGAAAAGGTCAGGTCATCTGGTGTCCTTACCTAGCTTACCAAACCAAAAGACCTGCATTTTGCTAACCCCGCAATAAATGGGATAGAATTTGATCCAAAGGCGACGCGAGCCTCGGCTTTAAGCCTTTTGACCTAGACCGCATCCACACATTTCCTCGCGACAGATTGACGATTTCTCAATCAATATCTGGTCGGGATTCCGACACAGGCCTCTATACAATTGGATTGTATGAATACTACCAATACAATAGGAAGCTGTTTCCCCTCCACCCATGAGTGATCGATTGCTTAGATCATACAAGCCAAACCCAATATTGACATATGTTTTTTAAACCCCTGCACAGGGTGAAAATCGAAAATGGTACCCGTCGTAGGAACCTCTTTCTTCGTAGAGATGCACCCATTATCAACTAGTGGTCTAGGGTGGGGATATGTCACATAAGGAAGGTTGCAGAAAGATTACTGACTTCAGACTGGATGTCTGTAATTATGTTGCTTTTGGATGCATCCTCATTTCTGCTTTATACAGCACAGTAAGCACAGAGCAATGTGTCAAGAGCGTCAAAGTTGGCGAAGAGAAGATCTGTTTCCTCTAGTTCCGTCAATTCCTTTTGCACATACACTTCAATGCTTTTCCAGCAAACGAGCATTATCGGGCCTACAGCTGCCATAATATCGGCTGTAGTCTGCTATGTCATCGTCTTATCTGTCTATCGTCTGTTTCTACACCCTTTGGCCAAATTTCCAGGTCCTAAGCTCGCTGCTCTTACGAAGTGGTATGAATTCTACTTCGACCTGCTGAAAGGCCATGGGGGGCAATTTGCCTGGGAAATACAGCGAATGCATGAAATATATGGTAAGTGAAATGCTGCCGACTTCAATCATAATCAATATCGACATCGATAAAAGCTAACTGACTAGGACCTATTGTTAGAATAAATCCATTTGAGCTCCACGTACAAGACCCTGACTGGTTTGACACACTGTACGCTGGAAATCCTACCAAACGGGACAAATATCCGCCAGCTGCAAGTATGGCTGGCGCACCTCTGGGCAGTGAGTAGTTGTCGAATTTGGAGATAATCAATCTTATCTAACCACCCGTCGCAGCTTTTGGCACAGTTGAGCATGATGTCCATCGAAAACGTCGCGCTGCCAATAGTCATTTACTCTCTACACGTGCAATATTCGATGCTCAACCTCTAATACTAGACCAAGTACGAATTCTCTCAGACCAATTTGAACGGTATTTGAATACGAAAGAAATAATTGACCTTCGCGTTACTTTCCTGGCCTTCACCACAGATACAATCACAAGATATGCGCTCGGGGAAAGTAAAGATCTTCAAGAAAACAAGACACTTGCAGTCGACTGGAGCGCAACAATAAGGGCTGTTGCCAGAATAACACCGCTGATGAAGCAGTTTCCCT
The DNA here is from genome assembly GCF_014898535.1 of Botrytis deweyae. Classification (NCBI taxonomy): domain Eukaryota; kingdom Fungi; phylum Ascomycota; class Leotiomycetes; order Helotiales; family Sclerotiniaceae; genus Botrytis; species Botrytis deweyae. Next base: position 19,402 of record NW_024066253.1, read on the forward strand.
GGATGATGACCGTAGCTCTTTACATTCCTATCGACATTCTAAGATTCTTCATGCCTGAACTATCCAGACTAGTGCAGTATCATGCTGTGAGTGTTATATCTTGGATAAAGCAATTCACTTCTCAGGACTGATATGATGGTCCCATACTATAGGAAATGCGAGCTTTTGCCGAGCGATTTTTATCCCAGCAACAGGCGAGCCAAGAAAAGCCGAAAATTCACGAAACTCCTTCTATCATGGCCTTGTTTCAATGCATATCAGATAGCAATCTACCAGTTCATGAGAAATCGGCAAAACGCCTTGCTCACGAAGCAGTTGTAGTGATATCCGCAGCAGCCGAAACCACATCTCGCGCTCTGAGCATCACCATGTTTTATACACTGTCTGACCCTCAAGTTTTGAGACGACTACGGGATGAAATAGATATAGCAATGCCTGATTACTCCATCTTACCATCCGCAAAAGCTTTAGAAGAGCTTCCTTACTTGGTATTATATAGTCATTCAATCCTTTCATTCGAGCTACAACTCACCAAATTAGGTTGCAACCGTCAAGGAGGCATTACGAATATCTGCAATTATCACATCAAGAATGCCATTAATGGCTCATACTGAGCTGGCCTATAAGAATTGGAAGATACCAGTAATGGCAAGTCGTACATTTTTGTTTTGTAATCGAGAAACTGGTTGGCTGACTCATTATAAGACGCCTACGAGCATGACGATTCATGATATCCTACTTGATTCTAATATATATGAGAATCCACACAATTTTAATCCAAATCGCTGGTTGGGGGAAGATCCCGTCCCAGAACGTTACTTTGTGCCCTTTGGGAAGGGTACTCGGATGTGTCAGGGAATGAGGTATGCTCCTGCTACAATTTTCCCTTTTGGCCGAGCCTCATCGAGACTGACTTCTGGCAACTTCTCAAGATTTGCCTATACCGAGTTATACGTAGTGTTAGCTACATTGCTCAGAAGGTATGAACTACAGCTACATGATACTTTGCGAGAACGGGACGTTGAATCTGTCCGGGATTGTTTTATCGGAGAGCCATATCCAGATAGTCTTGGGGTCAGAGTAAAGATCCTTGGCAAAAGACTGTAAAAAGTTAAATTTGACGATGAATTCTGTGGAAGTGCTGTTGCATGATCGATCATGAAGCGCGACGCCGGGAGGTTGCATATAGATCCCTAAATTGGCATTTTCTCACAACCCGCTTGATGACATATCGTAACAGGCGGAAATTTCTCTGCTCTTAGACGGATGTAAATCTCGTATTTTTCAACAGTTCTGTCACTTGACAGATGTCCAAATTTGTTATTCATGATTCAGTGATGTATTTGGTAGTTGATAAATTTATACCGGAGGCTCGATATACCAATAAAAATCGTAGTCAACACCGCAATGATAAATTACTCCTCAGCCGTCTGATCAGAGTGATGGAAAACACCAAACTAGCCCTGCTTTTTCGACATAATCAAAGTAACTTACTCAAGCACGAGTCACTTTTGCTCCACATCACCGACAGGTTTCCCCCTGGTAATGCCCTTAAATTCGTGCTCCACACTTTGTGCTCTGTCGGAGCACCTTCCCAAAAGTCTCATGCAGTGATTATTCACGCCGCACATGTCGCTGCATGATTGTAACATCATGCTCCATATTGTATTGATGAATCTCTTAGCCATTCCTACCCTGCAGGAACTTGCAGAAACACCCTGATACCGGGCGAAAAGTAAGCTTGAGTTAGCTGACGAACTATTAATGGCTTTGGCAAGCACTTCCCACATTTAAAGACCTTGAAGGCTGGAACCCCTTGGAATCTTCGAATCTGTCAAATAAGGCTCTTCAACATGAATCTTATCATGAAGGCCAATGGCAACGGATCACTTGAGAAGCTCCCCGTTGATTTCGATAACTTCACTAATGGAAAGGACGCGGATATAATTTGTCCAATAAAATACATTTACGATTATCTCCCTCAGAAGCCAAAGTGGCTGCAGGCACAACAAGTCACTCTCAATGACGTGCTGCAACTACAATCAGTCGAGATACAGGGAGATACCAGAAACAATAGAATTTCCATCTACCCTGGAGCTGCTCATCTGCCAGTTCACACTGGGCTGGGAAATTTTCGCCAGAGCAAACACTGGGAAGCAAACGAGAGGGCGACGACAGAGTTACTCGAGTTATTTGCGCAGGATCAACACTGCAAGGATGCAATGCTAACCAATGGACAATCTATGGCAACTCTTGCCAAACACCAGCTCCGAACTCCCGTTTTGGATACATATAGTCGCTTTAGCATTTACATGTTTGCTGATGCGGATGAGAAACGAATCCAGCTTCTGGCTCAAAGCGTTATTTTGATCTTCATATTTGATGGTAAGCCATATTTCCTAGTCTCCACTTATGCTCTTTAGGCCTACTCTCACAATCCTTAGACATGTGGGAAAATGCATCCTCGGAATTTGTAAGTAGCCATCCAAGCATAATGTTGAAGTCATCAAGCTTATTGCTCGAAGACCAGCCAGGTGCGAGATGATTTCATTGGACGTATCCAAGGCAACGTCTCCAAGTCTATAGCAGACACTCCACTACAGAGACGAATGCATGAAATTAGACAAGGATTCTTGGACGGGGATGAGGAAGATGGAGGAAATGCAGGTGCAGAGGTACTTCAAGAACTCATTGATTTTTGTCGTCATGAGCACCCTGAGGAATTTTCATCTGTACGGGAATACCTTGATTACCGTTATGATGACATTGCAAATAGGTAAAAGCAAACATTCCAAGTTTCTTAGTTTTTCTGACAATCGTTCTGATCAGATTCACGTGGGCATGCACCAAATTCTCTCTCCATTTGAGGGTTGACCTACATAGTCCAAAACTTCGTCGACTATTCGGCTACCTTGGTGATCAAATCTCTATTGCCAATGATATTGCTTCGTACGACAAAGAAGCAAAGCAATTTCTTGAAGGAAGAGCGAAGGAGATGATTAATCTAGTACATACTACTATGCAGGTCAATTGTATCAATGATGTCACAGCAGCAAAGTCAATGGCTTATGCTATCCAACTCTGGACCGAGAATGAGATTTTAGAAGAGCTGAGAGCCCTGAGTCGCCAGGGACAACTCAGCGCTGAGGAATGGAGATTGGTGGATGGGTGTTTGGTTGCTGCTTCAGGCAATCTTTTGACTTCAATTGTGATATCTAGGTATGGGGGTGAGGAGGCAAAGGTAGCCTTGTGATATACAGAACCCATAGAAGTTTGTGAATCCGAATCTAATGATTTTATCACTTTCAGCTATTATGAAGCCTCTTTATTAATCTTTCTACCTCAATATTATCTACGATAATTGTAACATAAGGCTAGCAAGTAGGTGTCTTAGGGTCGACCGAAGATGCGCGTGTTATCCTCTAGACTGCTGACTTAGAACATCTTAAGTGGTTCGTATATCTTTATAGTTATAAATAATTCAATAGGTGATATTGTAATTTAAAGCCTTTATATTGAATCTGAAAACTGAAATATATTAGGAAAATAACAAAATCTCAAATATATTTCGGTCTTTTTCTCATATAAAAATAACTATAGACTGATTTCAAAAATATTGTTATATTTTATCTCCTAAAATGAGATAAGTTTATAAGTAATTTCTAAATAAATCTTATATAATTCATAATTAGAAAATATAACAAATCAAAATCTCGATATTTATCAAAAAGATAAAAGTATATATAAGATTGTATAGAAATTGAAAAATTATTTATTTCTTTTTATTAAAATAATAATCTCTTTATAATTTTCGTTAAAAAAACATAATATAGGAATGAGAATTCGCTAATTCCTGATGTTCTGATTGGTCAATAGATGCCTGTATAAGCGAGGTGTCCTTTGTTGACAGTCTAGGGGATAGCCCACTCGCCGACTCCGAGGGTACTCAACATACATCTTTATGCAAATCAGACACAATACCTTGTGACCTTGCCTAATAAATATTTCTTGAATTCATAATTAGAGTCATTAGTACAAACATTCTCCTATCACACGAAGTATTTTCGACGCAAAAGACGACTCAAAACATTATAAGCAGTGAGTTGCGACGTGATCAGATATCCACAAACAACTCATATAATCTCCAATAGACAGTGAAAAATCGCATTCAATGCGGAGTCTGTTGCTGACAGTTTTTTGACAGTTGATATCAATCGAATACGGCCTCTGAGTTAATGAAATATGCCTCTGGTAGAACTCAATACTGGAACCAGTGATTGGCACGACGTCAAATATGCTGCCTTAATATTATGGAGAGCCTCTCAAATTCCAGATATCATTGCTCTACAGAGCGATCTTCGCAACTACGATACAATTTCCGCCTCAAAAATTATTGATATTCACACCGGTATCAATCAAACTCGCAAAGCTATTCTTGTCAATGACCAGGATACAATCACCATTGCCTTTGAAGGGTCAACAGATGATGAGATTCTGGTAAACCTATGGACTGATGGTAAGGGTCCGAACTGGTGGGATCTTCCATATCCTGTATATGTTGATGGGAATAGAGTCCACAGTTTCTACTTGGACATGTGGAACGGAATGAAAGCTGCTGTATTCTCCGCTCTCGATGACGCAGTCACTACAATGCAGGATCATGACATAGTACCAAAGAAATTAATTATTGCTGGATACTCCATGGGCGGAGGGGTGAGCACGTAAGGTCTCAATTTTTTGCATCATATGTCTAGAAAACAAGCTAATAGGTGATTTGTAGTCTGGGATTCACGAGCATTGTTGAACATGTCCGCCACACCTATGGCTCTCAATGTTCATCTCCTCAAGACTGGGCGTCCGATGACAACCTTGGGTCACTTATCCAACACCTCACATTTGCAAGTACGGGAGCAGGGGACATGGGCTATCTCACATTGCTCAATGAATATTACGAGCGATACCAGATCCGAGCTTGGGACTTTTTGAATCATTGGGATCGGACACCTCTTGCTCCTCCGTATTATTTTCGAGATTGGAGAGGCCATCGTTACATCTTGCCTCAAGAGGTGACTTGTAATTTTGGGGCTGAATTTGGTCCGATAGGCCATTTGATTCAGGGGTATTATAAAGCTGCGGAGTGGATGGCCAAGTATGGGTTGGATCAGGTAAAGACAGCCTACCGCAGTGGTTATGCTTAAATGGTTCAAGCGTTGACATTAGTATAACGTTCTACTGTGTCTGACGTGAAGTTAATGGTGCATATAACAGTATAATAGCCACTTTGACCTACGACGGTGGGTGTTGTATGGAAGAAAAAACGTAGTTTTCATGACTCTACGTACTTTTTGGTCATTTGATTGTCTCTTTCAATTCAACACGCGATTATTCAACAATTGCCGTGGATGATTTTTCATTGGAAGGATCATTGCATCTATCGGAGCTTTTCCTATATTCACAAAGATGAGTCATTACAGTATTGCGAATCTTCATAACATTCCTGAATCGATACTAAGGACTGGAATCAATGACTCACCCTCAACTACAAGAACGTCGACGAGTAAATTATAATTTTACTAAAGTAGAAGAGAAAGCAGATTTAGACAAATTTTCGATATAAATAGATGAGAACTCGCACCTCGATTGACTGCTGTGGGGTTATGGCAAACGCTCCTCGATGTTTGTTGGAGAACTCGAGGCGCATCAACTTACGCAATGTTAATCAGGATCGAAGAAGTATTCTGATCGCGTTTATGATTTCTGAACAGCTCTTAGGAAGATCTCAAGCTTGTTGAGAGGCGGTTTTAACTAATGGAGAATATGCGGATTAGATATGGCATTGAAGAATTCCAATTTTATAACTTCGATCAAATGAAATTATAATAGTCGTTTGAAGTACTAGTATGGTAGTCACTTGAGCTCATCGCCAATCGACACAACAGAGGCAAGTAGCACTCTTTTTCATGCCTCCAAGTTTCTTTCTGTTTGATTTCGTGTGTCGAAAAGTTGGGATGTTATTACCATAACTCTTTGGACGAGATCCGTCAATGATTGTGGTAGCATATACCTACCTAGAAGGAAATGGGGTCTTTTTAGGTCCGTTATACACTAGTTGTGCAGCCGATGTGTATAGGATTAAATGGCTACAACTGATTCAATAAAAAGCTCACAAGCAGTGGATGAAATGCTGCAACGGATACAATGGATTTTACGGATGCAATGGATTCTACGGATGTGGAACGGATGCGATTCTTGAAACTCTAAATGCTGACTAATATATGGAATTGAAGCTATTCAGAATACGCCCATTCTACAGGGAGTTCAATCAATCATCATCTGCGTATCAATCATCACACCCCCCTGTACCTCGTGTGACGCCACCAGAGTGAACTTTGGCTAATTCGAATTATTCTGAATTCAAAAATCTGAATTGTGTTGATTCTGAAGCTTTATAGCGATAGCGAGTAAGCGCCAGCTAGCTTAGCATAACTTTTATGCATTGCCCCATCAATATCGCGCGGCAATTGGCTAGGAGGAGGAGGAAGCATGTGAGAGGTTCAGATATAACTGTATAAAGCCTTAAATCCAAGGCACACCAGATTAATCCCTGTAACTGTTATCTTCTTCAACCACTTTTCATTTATTTCAGCATTCTTATTTAAATCTGAATTCTTTTATACTAGTTGAATCAATCTAAGCTGAATCGACTTTACATCCATTGCGCATCCGATTTAAAACTTGCATCCGTTGTAGGCTAGATTCTATATTGCAGGGGGTGTTGCAACCACCATATATGACCCCCATTCCCTATACGGTAGCTAGGCTAGATACCTAATGTCGACAGTTGTTGACTTCTTTCTGTTTGGAGGACAATATAAAGACGTGGTGTAACAACAATGCTACCAATCAAACTTGAATATTGTATTGTTTCAAGATTCACCACCCCAGTACTATTTCAGTACTACCCCAGATTTTTGTGTTGCCTACTCAGGCAGGAAGGAAGCGGGTGAATTCTTTTTATGACTACCTACCTACCTATCTTACTCACTGCCAACCACCTCAAATCAATCGATCCAAAAAGACAATTGAATTGATCAATTTCAACATTACACTATGTCGGCCTTCTGCAGCCTCTGTCAAAGGTCTTTTAAAGATCAAAGAAGTTTAGAACAACATGTCGATAACTCATCGGTTCACAAGAATTCTATTCAAGGCAAAATCAATGTTTTCCATCCAGTCGGATTCAACCATGCAAAATCTGGACAAACGCCATATCAACAGGCAACTCCTTCTCAATCTATCCAAATAAATTATGGTCACAATAATGGCGCTTCTTTATATTTGAATCATACAGTTCCAGACGGATATTATCAGCTTCCGACCCCAGTTATCTCCACTCACACTCCAACCCAAATTCCTAGTTCTACTGTCGCCATGATTGTACCAGTCGTAGAATCACTCTGGTCAACGTTTCATGAATCTGAGTCTCGGATGGTGCTAGACACATTATCTTCTCATTGCCATTCGCGGGAAGATCTCCAGGCCAATAATTACATTACACAACCATATAATAAGTCGGACTATGTCGATTCTCGAAAATGCAAGCGTTGTAACGGCAAGTTTTCCGTGCTTGATTTTAGTTTTGAAAATTTAAACTGACTTGATTATAGTTCGAGAACTAAAAGTTGATTACGAAAAATCATGCACCTTTCATCCATACAAGCGTAACAAGTGGGTACGTATTTATTCTTTGAGATGTGACGAAAATTTCTGCCAGGATTATACTGATAATTCAAACTCTGCAGAATGTCAAAAAGCCTTACAAATGCTGCAGGATCAACGGAACCGAACCAGACTCCCACGGTTGCCAGACTTTGCCAATACATGATTTTCAATTTCCCTTGAGATCATTCAGACACCAGGACTTTCAACAGACTCCAGCCGCTTCTAATGAACCCAAACATCTGGCGGTTGTCATCGATTGTGAAATGGCAGGAGTAGCCGGTGGTGGTGGTGGTGGTGAACCGATCCTGCTCTGCGCAGTCGACTTCGTTTCAGGTGCAGTGATTCTTAATCATCTCATATGTCCGAAAGAGCGCATTAATGATATGAGATCATCCATCCATGGCATAAGTATACACACTCTCAATGAAGCTGTCTCACGAGGTCAGGCACTGGATGGTTGGGAAGAGGCCCGATCCAAGTTGTGGGAGCTTATAGATGCTAACACAATCCTCATCGGTCATGCTTTGGAAAACGACCTGGATGCACTGAGAATGATACACCCCCGAGTTGTGGACTCCGCGATTCTTGCAAAAAAAGAAGTTGGCTTCAATCGAACTTGGGGGTTGTCAACAATGTGCTCTGAACTTCTCAAATTGGAGATTAGAAAGAACAAAGGTGCCATTCACGACTGCTTGGAGGATGTTCTAGCTACACGAGAAGTTGTGATATGTTGTACGCAGAACAAAGATGCTTTCCAAAACTGGGCCAAAATTAAGGAGATTGAGGAAGCGAAGTTGCAGAAGGAACGAGAAGAGAAACGAGAAATCTCACGCAAGAAAAAAGAAGAAGAATGCAGAGTAACTCAAAATGATTGAACACCGGAGATGGCTCAATCATTTCATCCTTGCTAACGCTTGATAATCAAGGAATCTCGTGTGGTCTTGGTACTGGATTCTTTTCATATCGCAAACGTCCGCATACTGGGTATGGTCTTTTGGGGAAGTTAGGTTGAGTGGAATTGCATATATTTAAAGCTGGCACTTTCGGGTTTCACGCAGGTCGTAGTCTTATAAAATTCAGAAATTCAAAACTTATGACTTTTCCCATACCCCTCTTCACTTATTGATAATACTCCGAATGTTGCCTCGTGCCTCGCCATTGACTATAAGTTTTCAATAGTTACTATGTAGTTATACTCCTATAAAAGACTGGTCATAACAAAAACGGCGCTGGTTTAGTCAGATTCAACTATTGAAAGTATCTTAATAATAATCAAGTACAGTTAAGTAGACTATTATACCTAAAAAAGAAAGATCTTCTATTAAAAGTATGTTCGATATAATCCATCAAGGCCCTTCTTATATTAATAAATAGATAGCATTATTATAATTTATTAATTTCATATCTTTATTTAATCTCTAGATTTAGAAATATTTAATATTTAGTAAATTATTCCACGAGACTTAGGTCTTTTAATACTAAACACTTTAATATATATAAATGAGAAATAATACTTAATATTTAATTTATATTATATAATGATTAAGTTTAATAGAAATTATCTCTATAATCAATTTGTAGTAATGATTATTTACTGATTGAAACTTTCTTATTTTCGAATTTTATATATGATTATAAAAAGAAGGTCTATATATTCTTATATAATATCAATCAAAAAGATTCAATAAATTATAAATTTTTTAAATAAAGACTGATTTTCGAAAAGATTTCAAATATACAGAAATAAAAAGCTTGAATAATGACTATTTTTAGTACGTTTTTCTGCTTCGGCCCTTTTTCTATCTAGTACTATATAACTGAAACATCAAATTTATAAATCTATAATAATCAGGTTTTATAGATGACGAAGAATGAAAAGAGATTATACTAAAGAATTAAAATGAAGTTAAAGAATAACAAGGTGAAACGATTAAACGCTAAAATTTAAGTCTACTAATACATAATCAACTAATATTTCGATATAACTCAAGCTTTCATTTCATACTATATCATTCTCATTAAGACATGAACTGCTTTGAATCTGAAAGTCTCGCGATTCAGGGTTCCTGTTGCGCGTCATACATGAAGAAAAATGACAAATGTAATCAATAGTAAAGCGCTTTCTGCCACCATTCACATTGCCCCCTTACTAAAGGATCAACAGAGATAGTTCCCAAAAACGATGAGTTAATACTCAAAACATTCGATTCGCTTCCATATTGAGGAAAATCAGGAACCCTTCTTCCATTCGGAGTACCAGTAGTCACAAAATTCACAATGTAATCTTGAAGAGAAAGTGCCGCACCTCCAAATACAGGTTTCCCATCCCATGTAACACTCCCCGGACCATTATAGAATGTATATGCAACATCATCTGCATGTAATGCTGGAGGTACATCAAATGAATAAACGTATGACTTGTTTCCGACTTTAGCATTCAGGTATCTCGTATTGCATGCAAAGCAGGACTCTGCACTGGTAACAGCCGCTCGCATCATTTCACTCGTATAACCATATTTCCCATCGAATTGGTCGGGATAAAGGGCGAAAATGTCATAAATTAACAATTCGGGAGCCCTTGGAAACAACCATTTAAGATTGGCAACATAATCTGCTTGGTTCAAAATATATGGTGAAGTGAACAAAACACCTTCTTGATCATTTCCTCCTATCATTAATGCCAGAGAAGTTTGAAAATTCTTATCCGCTAGAACTTGACCAGGGAGTGCTGGTACAAAGGTTCCATCGACAGTTGGACCGAATGTATAAAGGCCATAAGGAGAATTTGCAACGATAAAATCATTGACTTTAGCCAATGTCCTAGTATCCACTGTTCGTAAATCATCAATAGTTGTAATCGATCTATTTGAAAAGCTACTTGCGTCGTTCAAGACGTGATGTGAGATTCTTTCTTGTTGATAACTTCCTGGATTTGGCTGGAACCCCGGACTTTGTAGGATAGCTTGTTGAAATGGTGGGGGACCTCTCATTCCACCATATGCAGTTATTTGATGTAGTATAGATCCACCACCGGCCGATTCACCCATGACAGTAACTCGGTTCTTGTCGCCTCCAAATAAGTAAATAAACTCCTGGACCCATTCTAAAGCTAGTCGTTGATCAAGCAGACCTGCATTTGCATCTCCATCGGCTTTCAAAAGTGGTCCACCTAAGAAGCCCTATAAAATTAGCATGTTTATGTAAGAATGATCATGATTATACTAACATAAAGACCAAGTCTGTAGTTTATGGAAACATAGACGAACTCTTCCTTTAATACCATTGAATTCTCGATTAATCCTGCAGGATTAGTTTCATGCTTGTATCCACCAGTAAAGCCGCCACCATCAATCCAAACTAGAACAGGGGCACTTGGTTCATCATCGCATGTCTCAATCTTTGAACTTTTATCGAAAATCGTAGTAGGTACCATCACGTCTAAAAATAAACAGTCTTCGGATTGACTGGCATCATGTAAAGGCGGATTGTTTATATCGAACCATTCGTGCTTTATCTCATCTAGAGGGACCTTATTAATATACTGCCGTGCTGTCTTTAACCAATAAGGATGTGCTCGGTAGCATGATCTTGCTTCTTGACCGGTATTTATAGTTCGATTGGCAGTTCGCGGAGGGATTGGTCTGGAAAATCGTAGTGGCCCAACAGGAGCTTCTCCATACCGAATATTTGAAAAGTTATAGTATCTTCCATGGCTAGTTGTCGTGGAAATGTTAGCTTTGAGAAGGACACGATTAAGAGGTCAGCAACATACTTCAATAGTAGCTTGATTGACAGAATATCCCAAATCAACTACAGGTAATGACTTTCGTGTTGCAGCAGCGAAAGATGCCGAGATGACAAGGAGAAGGATGAACATAGCCATCTTAGCTAGAAGATTTTTTGAATTTGGTAGAAGTTACTCAGTCAACAAGCATAGAGTAAATTAAAAGGAAACAATAATCCTAGAACAACAGTGATGTTAAAACGTGCTGGAATGAAAGCATAGAATGTGGTTGAATACAACGTGGATCGGGAATGCTGTGTGGTATGGAAGGTTGGCAATTTAAAGCATTCCTATGGAAAAAGTCGCTCGTAGTTTTGAGCATGCTAATAATTTCTAAATGGAATTATTGAGATGAATGAACACATCGGAGGCAACTATGCATGATGCACATAGGCATCCTCTGAACAGCTTATCTTTCTGTGCAAAATTCCTGATGATTTGATATGATGTTTCTGCAGCCTCAGTAAAGGTTCAATTGTCAAATATTACTTTGTATGTTAGAAAATAATGATACCCTGTGGCGAAGGATTCATGAATCACCCAAGACACCTTTTCCCAATGCCCTCAAGCTGCTTTCATACCTTCCTGGACTATGGTCCAACAGCATACTTCCCCCAAATCTGACTTCACCAAACCTCTTCTCTACATCCCTCACGTACTTTAATACACTTCTAGTTGCTGGTTTACCCAATCCATCTTCTCCTCTATCATTTTTTCCATCGCTCATATCACTGTTCCTTGTGAAAGCACTTCGTTTCAAGACAGCCATGCTCTCAACTACAAAAACCTCTCCAGGTGGTACCAATTTATTGCTCAACATGCAAGCTCGGAGCGCCTTGAGTGCAGCATATGCCCACTTATCTTCCTCCTCTTCATCAGTTCCATGTCCAGATCGCCCATACCATCTTTCAGTAAATGAATTGCTCATTCCCGTCCATACTCTTCTCTTCACCTCACCTTTCGCACCCGAGTTGTCGTTCTTGAATGCAAGAGCAACTGCTTGAAGGTCGTGAAGTAAACCGAGGGAAAGATGAGGGACAAGATCATTACCATTGACGACTGTTGTGATGAGACCTCTAGTTGCAGATCTTAGAGATGGAGAAACCGTAGCAGGGGGACCATAAGCATAAACATGGATTGGACGACCCGGTGGGAGGTGTAGTGTTTGAGAAGAATTATCAGTAGCGTCAAGAGATGTGGATGAATGCTCGGGATGATAAGATGTAACGAATGATGTGCCGTAGCCAGCAGGTTCGGAAACCATTATAGCCAACAAAGTACTTACACCACCACCTAATGAATGCCCACACATAACCAGACCATAATCTGGAAACTCCTCAAGTGCTGCTTTTATTGTGGCCATAACACGGCCTCCACCGCCATGAAGAAGTCTACGGGCAGATGCATGAATCCCCTTATGGACTTTGTAAGCTTTACCACGCCAAACCAATTCATCATAATCACAAGTCATATCTGCGAGAACATCTTCAAATCCTAGAGTACCACGACATGTGAGAACTATAGCTTGTGATTGATGATCCAGTGATATATAGTGAACCATTGGAACACCAGTATTTGTGAGTCCACTAGAATCAGTTCCACCTTGAGGATCAACAAATGAAGAAAGAAGAATAGTGTCGGCAGGCAGTTGTGTATGAGACGAAAATGATTGATGTTCAAGATGATGTATAGCATTAAGCTCTTGTCTTGTGCTAGGATCTGAGATCCCCATTACTCGAAGAAAATTGGAGCCGTAAGAGGCAGACGCAAACTTGACGAAACGGGTAATGTTCTGTATGATGTGGCGCTTTGGAAAAGTGCCATCGATCTTACCAGTCCGCATCAGGGAATCTAATGCTTCCCTACCTTCAAATATGCCATTTTCTCTTCCAAAATTTGGGATGAGACAAATTTCTGAATTGTTTGTATTCAATGTAAATATGCTTTCTTCATTTGAATGCGTGCGTCGATGGCTTTTGGGTGTTGAAAGTGAACTTTCGAGGGTCATACCCCTCTCCGATCGTAACTTCATAGCATTATTCTGGCCCATGTAACGATTTCTTGGTGTTGCTGGGGAATGAGGACGGCCTTGGTCAAAAGAATGGATTGAATAAGTGTCAGTTTGAGAAACCATTGAGTCTTTTCGTTGTTCGTGGACCGTGTAATAACTGGTTCTGGAGGGAGTGGGTGGTAAATCAGGCTGAATCTTATCAAGATTTTCCGACGTCAATGGGATCTGATTTCCACGTAAAGGTGTTGAGGAGCCTGCGGTATTTCTTGGCCGCTTCTGTGGAATTGATAGATGGGCTGAGGTAGATCTAATTTTTGATGTATGAGTGGGGTCTCCCCATGTTGGACGAGGCCGAGGTGGAAGTTTGGGTTTGCTGTCTTCTTTACTTCCATCTTTGTTGAACAGATTGGATAACTTGGTACTAGATCTTCCCTTCAAGGCCTGGCGAAAAGAAGTTTTCTTATCTTGTCCTTCCACCGTTATTTCATCGGTCTTCGACTTTTTAGACATTTGATTATTCGAAATCGACTTTAGGAAAATCTGTTTAGAACTATCATCTGGTGAAGTTGGGCTGATAGGCTTTCTTGATCTCTTCTGATTTGCCAAGTTGTCGGAAACCAAAGAAGACATTTCCGTACTTACTATACATTTCTCATCCAAAACACCAGGAAATGAAAGCCTGGGTATTTTTGATTTGCTACCAGTAGTTCTCCGGGGGAGATTGACAGGCGAGTATTCGTCTTGTACAGGCAAACCATCGTCGATACAAGTCGCTTTGGGTATGTTTGAATAGGCGACGCTGCTAGGAGCGTCACTGTCCTGATCATCGCCCGAAATATTATCGCTTTCTACGTTCTTCTCAATAGCTTGGAGTAATTCTTGTTCTGCGATACTCGTATTCCGCAATCTATTTCCTACTATTCCATACACGACTCTATATCTCGGTACTGGTGTAATTTCTGGTTGTTTGCCCCCTGTGATTAGGTCCGCATTTTCAAGACGAATAGCATGTTCTTCCAATATCTCCACACCGGGAGGTGGCAAAAAAACAGGTGGCTCGAACCCTGAAACTTCGACGGTGATTGTTTTTATCGTTGTTGTGATGGTAGAGGTCGTGATGGAAACAGAGGCATCAGAAGGCAGTGACTTGATTAGCCTCTGTCTCAATACACTCTCCACCTTGTCCTCGCCAACATCAGCTTGACTTGGCTCCTCTCGTTCAATCGTCTCTAACAATTCACCGCCTCTTGTATTCATGAAAGACAATTTGGTGGGATCTCCTTGAAGGTCGGAGGAATCTCCTGATATCATACCGACCACATCCGCTCGCCGGCCATCATCAAGTACAACCACATCCCAAAGAATCTCCTCGTGTTTGTTCTCTCGACATTCCAGGTCAGTCAATTTGCGACACCATCTTTGTAATAATGCCAACCCACAAATACCCAGCAAAAGATCGCCTACACTAACCTTTTCTCCTTCCACTCCTGTGGCGGGGTTCTGAAACTCTCGGCGAATTAATGTAATGATGCTTGCTATTGCTCTCGAAGAATCAGTCGATCCAAGAATCGAATCCAGTGTACCAAGTAGCTGTTGTGAAATGTCTGTAGCAGAAGACAAAGCTACAGAAGAAAAATGAAAACTAGTAGAAGCAGCGAATGATATTCCTGTAATGGTGGCGTGTAGATTCGCAATACTTCGTTCCAGTAGCCCTTCTGCTTCCAACTTTCCTAATTCCCCAGTGCTTCGATTTGCAACGTCCTTTCCAGCACGATGTAGTATTCCCTCGATAATAGCTCTACTGACTTCTAACCCGGTGAGTGTTGTTACTCGTGCACCATCAATAGCAAGTCCCCCTATGAATGTGCCAAGTCGAATATAAAGAGAAGATGATCTCGTCACCAGGCTAACAGCAGTGGCAATAGGCGATGGAAGAAGCGTCGATTCTCGAATTATCTGCGGCAGACATTCATGGTACATCACTGCATTGTCCTCTGTTCCCTCTATCTCCTCTGCCTCATATGGCGGTCCTTCATCCAGAGCCTCTAGAGCTTGAGGCTCTAATTCTTTCAAACTCATCAATTATACTAGGCGTGGCAAATTGAGGTTTTCGATTAGGTCTCGGGAATTAAGACTTCCTCGACATCGATCCTACAAATTCATGATCGAAGTAAATGAAATTGAGGTCGTCGTACCTGATAGGACTGAATAATTATGGTACATATTATCTCCCATGATGTAGAATGAAGATCGTTGAATCGTGGCGGGGTGTTGACCATGGAACTTCAAGATCATTTGACATGTGATAATGCGTAGTGACCTTGGGAATGAAGTTGTGATAGCAACCATACATGATAGTGAAGAATGCGAAGATATTAATAAATCGTACCTACCTAAGGATGTGCACTCACAGTCTCGTAAAATAGAGACAGTTGCCGGTGTGGTACTGGTTTGACTGGAGTGTGACTTTCAAGAAACCTCCACCAGTGCTCCCTAGAATCAGACACTCTCGAGACACTCGACTTTAACATGATTCCTAGGATGACCGAGCGCAGGATTTTTAGTTTCCTGTCAATTTTGAGAATAATTAAAACGCCGCACTTTCGTAGATACTATGTGAGTATCGTATTGGTGAAGTAGAAGGATTCCTAACAGGTTAATCTAATCCTTCGTGTAAAATTGGAATGGTAATCAATTCCGTTGTGTCGACACCGCCCGCCCGTATTTATGTACAGCCACAGTTTCTGATCTCAGCCTCGTCTTTACAGCCTTCCATGTCAGCCACTTATGTCGCTTTATTCTAGCGGCTAACTTGCTTCAATTGCTGTAGCTCTCCATCACAAAAGTTCTAGATTCTAGAATTCTTTGGTACCGTCAATAACCCTCACATAATTTCCCCAACAAATCACAGACCGCATTTTCTCATACATGCGACAGGATGTCTGAAAGGGGTCAAGGTCAACACAGAGGTGGCGGACGTGGAGGTGGTAGAGGTCATGGTGAACACAGAGGTGGCAGGGGAGGTGGTAGAGGAGGTCATGGTGGGGAGAGGGGTGGACATGGCGGGGGAAATTTTGAGAAACCAAAGAAGGAGAATATCTTGGACCTGGGAAAGTACATGGATAAGCAGGTCACAGTCAAGTTTAATGGTGGCAGACATGGTACGTTATCGGTTGCATTGTTAAACTTGAAAGTAACTGACATAAATCCTCTTTAGTGAAGGGCACATTGAAGGGTTATGATGCTCTGATGAATCTGGTATTGGATGATGTAGAGGAGAAGCTGACTGGTAAAGTATATTTGTATTCTGCCAAACCCATTAACTGACTTGGTCTTTTCGCAGATGATGAAGGAACCGAAGCCTGGAGATCACTAGGTTTAGTGGTTGCAAGAGGAACCTTACTCATTGGAATTAGTCCCGTTGATGGCAGCGAAGAAATCGCGAATCCTTTCGTACAACAGGAAGAATGAGAAAAGGATAATAGGGTAGAAGAAAATTTCGGGTGAAAGGGAATGAAATCCACAAGAACATCTCAATGCGCTTCAGGGGAAAACCAAATACGCCCACATCAAACCCGATTGTTTACAAGCGCCACCTAAATGGATGCAGATATGATATCCCAAGGTCGTTGAGGTGAAAGATATCTTGGGAATGATACGAATATAACGAATGAAACATGACGTTGAATATCTGGGCTTTTATTAATCAGACGATGTGATATGGTGCTACCAGGTTGAGAGGCGGGGAGTTGAAAGATCTTGTGATTGGCTTTTCAAGCAACCAAGGATCCTATGGTCATCTCAGGTTCCCAATGCAAGTGCAGTGAGGCCTAGTGGTTGCTCCGATAATCATGTTCTTGTCATACGTTGTCTGAGAGATATCTGAAGTGATGTTGAGTACGCTCTGCGTTGAACATTCAACATCGCTTGGGCGTTTGAACAGGTGCAAATTATTTCATGGAGCTTAATTATATCATCAAACTCGAATGTTTCGCTAAGTTTGAATGTCTCCTTGGGTTGGAATAAATTTTGTCCACTGCAAATTCCAGCCCTGTTCAATCATGACGTCAAAAATAACGACATAAAGCAGCCAAACCCTCAATGGGGGGTTCGACTATACGAATGCGATTCTAAAGCTTCGTGTTAGAGCTTCTTAAGTTTGACTTTGTATAATTTTTCACTGTCTTGAACAAAGTAATTTACCATACAGATCTGTTATCTACTTTGCCGGGCCCATTCTGATATCCTAATTTCCCTCATGGATTTCCATTCATCCCTTACCTGCAATGAGTTATGGAATCACCCCATCTCTCGGTATTTGAAAAATTACCTAGGTAAACATTCCTCATTTTTCTTTCAACTTGAGATTCATCAATGCGTTTACCTTTTGCATGAATTACTCGTGCGGGAACCGGCTATGATTCGCTATACTTGTCCCCCTTTTTTCCTACGATCCCTGATCAACATCTGTTAATTCCCATGATAATTATCCACAATCAGATAAAAAGGATTCGCAGCATGAGTAGCATATTTTAAAGATCTCAATATCATCATGCGATTCCTGGCCGATGATGTGGGATGCAGTAAAATATCTCGGATGGCTGTAAAATTTCCAGGCCAACAGCATTTTTATGATTTACTTTGCCCCGTCTTGGAATGTGGTAAATATCTAACGCAGAATTCAAATACTTATGACACCCTGTCGAACAATCGAGGATCAAAGCAATAAAACATATCTTGGAGATTCAAGTCCTGTTTCGTTCACCAATATTCATTTACTTTGAGAGATCTCAAGTGATATCGCAACAGCAATTAGAAGTCTCAAATCTTCATCACCTTTCAGATTGTTAAATAGCGCCAATATCGATGCCAAATTATACAGTTCAGCGTAATGACGGGGTGGTAGCAACGAAGAGACATCCAAATGTCATGACGCAAGCTCCGATGGAATCTACATATCAATCCGAAATGTTTCCACAACTTCAGCCTTACTCGCGAATGCCGACGACACCACCCATTCATCAAACAACCGCTCATAAACTCGCATCTTTACTTCAAGAAGTAGCTTCTGTAATGGACACAATTACTGGGGAGAAGATGATGTGTGGGGAGGAATTAGATGGTTTGGAAGGGGATGTACTCGGCGGGTTGACAGAAATGGTATTGATCATGGAAGAGGAAGTCGAGGGGATGATTGAGTTGGCTGATATTGTGGAAGAATATGTGGAAGAATTAGAAATGGCAGAGCTAGATGGGTGGGTCGCTGACCTTCCGCCTTTGAAAATTAATGGCGGAAGCAAAGCAGGAAAGGGATACTGGGAGTCTGAAAATAACGCAACAAATGTATGGGGAGGAAACCATGGTAGCTTATCCTTAGGGGATGGGAAAGAGAGTATTAGGATAGGGCTAGATGATGCTTTCAAGGGACGTATAAGCTTGGGTGGATTATTGGACGAAGTTGAGGAGGATGTTTTGGGATGGAGAGTGAGAGGAATGTCTGTAAACTCTGACAGCTATGTGTCTGATGAACGGTCAGGGGTGGTTATTGGATCCGGGGTTTCTGTGCCCATCAAAATCTACAGGAAAGACGTGATCAAACCGACCGTCATCTCACTTCCTTCGAGGAAGATTGATCCAGAGACGAAATTTAGAGACTCCGCTTTGGGACTTATGAGTCCTGCTGGTGTTGCAAGAAAGCCAATCAAGAAGGAACCTCGAATCGTTATGAAGTCTAGTCCAATTGGATTGAGGACTGGTCTTGGATCTACTAGGAGGAAAAAAACAGTCAAAAAACCTCAATGGGTTTGAAGCATCAGAAAATCGCAAATGTATTAAAAAAGGGTGAGGAAACAAATCACAATAAATCTAATCTAATATTCATTGCTTTAAATTTTCCGGGACTAAATAATCCATTCCCAATCAAAACAAATCTGTACATGGTATCCTTTTGTCTTCCATTTATAACCCTCGCTCTATGCTCAATTCCAAATCAAAATCCAACCAATTCGCCATGTCTAGAGATCCAAACTTGTTATCTCGGTGCTTGTTTTAGTGATCATAATAATGAGCCATTTCCAAACCAGCCCTCTTGAACCCACACTTTACATAAAATCCCTCGTTAGCCTCACTGCAGTCTAATATGCTCTTATAACAACCGATCTTCTCCGCGATGAAATCCAATGCTTGAATCATCTTCAATCCGAGTTTTTTTCCTTGTTGGTCTTTCGCTACGGCAATGTCTTCGATGTGACCTACGAGACCGAGATTATGGATGCTTTTCATTGAGTCAGTATTCATTCCTTCTCGGCACTGGCCTCCATAAACTAGTACTCACAATTTCCTTTCCACAATCAAAGCGCCCGTAGCAACAACCTTTCCCTGATCTTCAATGACTAGGAGGTAGTAGCCACCTTTTCCTTGATTGTTATACCAATCGTACCTCTCATTCCATTGCTCTTCTGTGATATCCCCAACAACAGTCAGAACCCGTAAAACGTCTAAAAATCCGCGAGCATAATCCGACTTCTGAAGGGCGCGGAGAGTATATGATTCGGGGAGGGATTTGGCAACGTCGGGGGAGACAAGCTCAGGTCCGAAAAGTCCTGCGGTGACTCCATTGGTGTCTGTAACTCCGTTGGTGGAAACCATTGTGTGGTTTGAGTGTAATCTTCAGGGAGAGTATGCGAATGGAATTTGGAATAGTTGAGGTAGGTATGTTAGTCGATTAAGGGTATGATGTGTATTATCGGGAAGAAGGATAAAGCGCGCGGCTGCCCCTTTTATATCAATGAATGAGATCTGCAAGACTACCTCGTAATTGTTAGTGAGTGGCAGTGCAGTGCGGAAAAGAAAAAAAACTATTGTTCTATTTGAGGAAGCTCACGGTTTGTAAAGTATTGAAACGATGGTAAAAACGAGTGTGGGAAATTGGTTGGAAGAGAAGTATTCTGGCTGTTTTGTATGCAGCTGAAGGGGTAATGTATGTAAATCCATATTGATGGTTGTTTCCAGTGGCGGGGCTTGAAAAGGCCTCAGCCTCGTCGATGGTTATTCATCACATCATAAAAAATTGTAGGTTTGATCGCTTTAATTTGTACCACCAGTACCTACCTAGGTACCTGGGCATGATTCCAATTTTGAGAATATAGATACGGCATCGTACATTTATAGACTCAAATGACTGCTTGAGATTTATGAGTGGTGCATTGGTGAGAATTGCAATATCTATATCCTGTACTTTGTGTGGTTCTTTCATAGTCCATCCAACTCAACGGCAAGTGAGGGGAGATCAATCCACCCAAACACATACTGAATTATCTCTCTTCACCAAGAGTGCGATAGATAAATATGCGAGAATTCCTGGAGATGGCTAGGGTAGACGAATATCTAATCATGTCACATCGGAGAGAAATGGCAATACATATATTTCAACTTGAACATCAACTTGAACAGTGCTCCCTCTTTCAGTGGAGAGGGGAGGGAGCGGAATGTCGGAGGTTTTTCTCAGCTAAAATAGAACGGATGAGAAGAAATGATCTATATATATATATATACCCTACATCGTATACCTTGTATCTTACATCAAGACTATATATAAATAAAAGGAACGGGACGGATGGAGCATTGAGATGCTCCTCTTAGAACCATTCTGGAGAGGTATTTTGAGGCTCGATTCATCAATCATTTATTGATGAATCAAACATTCCAACTCTAACCCGTGGAATGATACCTCCTTGCCTCTCTCGTGTTTAATGGGATCGGTCTCTTCACACCTTCATCTCCCTTTATCTCCCGAGTGGAAACTTACCAGGCGAGCCAGGTACCTTGGCTCCTAGGTGAACAACCCAGGTCTCATCACGTGGGTGTTTCTTTAAGGTTTAACCTTCAACCGAGGAAAGCGCGACCGGCGGAGGTCCATCTTCCGCTTTGTACAAAACAGTTCCTTCACAATCCTCCATCCAAACTTTGTTTACTTGTAACCACAACTCGTATTGTCTGTCTCCTATCAATCTGCACTTCGAACTTCAATCTCACAATTGACTTGAAACATTAAAATCACCCTCTGCTCCTCCCTTTCTTTATTCTTAACTTGGCTTCACCTCTCCGCCTCTCCTACTTCTCCACCTTCCCCCTCCGCTCATCCTCATCACCTTTCTTCACCTACGTATTATCGACATATAGATTACAATTTGCCATTCCAAACAATTGAATTGCAGCGATAATCATGGAGCCTACAACTGAGCCCCAAGGTGAAAAACGGAAACGTAGCCCGGAAAGTTCAGGAAGTCAGGGTCATGGACGCATAACACAAGCTCCTCGATTGGGCGAAAGCGCAACCCCAACAGCTGCTGCGCAAATCAACTATTTAGTCAAAGCCAGAAGCGACAAACTTAAACTGGTCGAAGGAGATTCCGAAACGTTCGGAGATGTTTTGAGCATGTTGGACGAATATGAAGGTGTGTACTTGAATCACGTGTATTGATTCCCGCTCGGTGGGGGAGCAAGGGAGGAAGTTCTACTTGTGCGTGGTGACCATTGAGGGATATAATAATAACGTAACTAGGTGTTCTTCAACGACGCGAAAGTCTGGCATCTAATCTCGGTGCGAAACTTGTCGGTCCTTTGCTATTGAAATCATTTGAAAAGCTTTTTGACGGCCCAATCAAAGTCGTCCAAAGCTCCTATGCTCTCGAACAAACGCCAATTACCTGGTTGGAAGTGGTTTCTTTCGCGCGTAGTAACCCAGCAGACTTTATTCTTAGCGATGCATTACATAGCATGAAAGTTTGTCGGTTCTGGATCAATGGAGGTCAAGTCGAAATATCTGAAGACGATTATCGATTGATCATGTCAGGTGCACCGGAAAGGATGATTCCAAGTCAACCTCTGCCAGAAGATGAGGACTCTGAACTTGGTACCCTTCTCATTCTCGAGAATCGACTTACAATGTTGATCAAAAAGGCCGATGCAGTTGCTAGTAAAGCAAGACAACTCAACTATCACATGAAAGGCAGAAAGAATGCTATCAAGGCAAAAAAATCTCCCGAACAACCTACTGAATCCCCCCTTCCATTCGCATCTCAACCATTTTCTGCCGTCAATCGAAGCAGATCACCTGCTCCCTTGAATGGTGAGACGGCCAAGCTGCAACAAGATTTGTTGGAACAATTTCATAGCCCAAGCCGTCGTCAATCGTTACCATCTCAGCCAAGATCAAAGCAACCCCGCCCTAATAATTCTGAGCACTCAAACTTTCATTCTTTCAATGGTACAGCCCCAGGTTCTGATCACCAACGAGCATCACAACCACCATCTACCTCTGATGATGGGATCGAAGGGCAATATCGTGTCTTGATGGCTGCCAGAATTGAGAAACTCCACAAAGGAGATCCAATTACACCACCGTGCGATCGATGTCGACGTTTACGATTTACATGCACCAAGCATATGACTGCTTGTGCTGCATGCACAAAGAAGCATGCCAAATGTTCTTGGAAGGATGTCAAGGATGGTGAACTCGAAGCAACAGCATCTGCATCTGCACAGCGAGATTCTTGCGGTTCATCAGAAGATGGGTTGTTAATTGTTGATAAAAAGCATACACCAGAACGATCTACTTTGGCAACTAGTGGTGGCGTTACTACTATAGCAGCGGGTGGAGCAAGTGGATCAGGTAGACAAATTCCAGTAAGTTGTCACATCTACTGTTATTCAACCCTTTAATAGTGTTCTCTTTTTCTTTTGTCATCCTTTCCACAAATCAATCACCCTACTAAATCCCTAATTTTATAGACCCACGCACAGCACATGTCAATTCTTTCTGGTCTAGAGGCTGAATTACGTCCTCAAAACGCCACAAAAACTAACAATCACGTTCCTAACATCGCCGCCACTGTTCCAGTCAGATCACCACAATCAAAGCCAGAGCAAGAAAGAAGAGTCTCTGCTGAACATACATTATTAGCACAGATGGCTTCAGCTGCGGCTGCGGCTACTACTCAATAACAAAATTATATTACAGGAATACTACGATATGAACTAGAACATGTACACATCAGATCATCAGCAAAGATAGGATGACCGATTAATTTATCATCTCATATTGGCATCTACGTTCGTCTTGGATATCTTTTAGAATTAAGGCCGCCAACAACATTGATGTGTTCCTGATTCTTGGAAACAATACATGGATTTTTATTCTCTTCTTATGACGTTCCGGGGCTGTTTGTAGGGAGTTCTCAGTTGGTTACTGGAGGTCATTGGAGGTATATTGTCAGGATGGAAAAATGGCGCGTATCTCAAGATCAATATGCGATGAGATATCAAAAGGAAAATCGCCCGGTTGATTTTTATGGATGGTTTGAGGTTTAATGGTGGTGTGTTTGGTATACCAGTTTGCGTCTCCTTGGTCAACACTAATTTCTTTCTCTGGATCCTTTCTTAAAAGGATCAAATTTATCATTTAATGATTTTGTTATATCCTTGTGTGGTACTAGCTCACATCTATCATCTATTGTTAGTCAAATAAGATCTGCTCGCTATTTATATGCTTGGATGCTACATTGTTGATGATCTTACCCATTTGTGGCAGCATCGAAAATCTTCCGTCCCCAACTCATGCTTTTCAATGTTATGCAGTATGATTGATCGCCTCAATGATCTTCGTAGCTTACATGCCACCTTTTGCATATACCCCAACTTAAGGGTCCATCGACTTGTTATCGGAATAGTTGATAACTTTACAGTTATCATTAACACTCGGGGTTCAGTTGATTTGTTCATTTTTATGTCTTAATCCAATGAGCCATAACGAACGTTGAAAGATACTTCCATTCGAACCAAATGTTCTGATAGTTTCGCATATGAATACTTCATTTCACACTTTTGTTTATCATAGGAAATTCCTGCGGCACAAATTAATTAGATGTGAATCGCTGGTCGTATGATTTCTGGTGTCATTTGATATCAACTGCGGTTTTATTATGCTCGTCTCTCTCTGAGAAAACTGCCGATTTATCTAATTACATAGACATCTCTTGTCATACACTATGTACTCTCATCATACCCAATTTTCTCAATATCTCAATAAAACAATCCCTTCATTCAACTTTAAAGATTTCGGCTAATAATTTGATTCGACTATCAAGTATAGTTTTCTTAACTTTCAATCTTGTAACACTCTTTGGAAATCCGCTTTACTATGAAGTCTTTTTATTGATACCGAGTCCGGCTGGGAGTCATGATTTCAACGTTATACATATTTCCCGAGGATAGACGTGATTTCTGCTATGGTGATGGGGTAAAATGGTAGAATCCGTGGATACCCAGGTAGGGCATGAGGCAAAGTCTAGAATTCGGAAGTGATCAGAAAACCCAATTAAATACAAAGATAACATGTAGCATGTTATCTGCAGATTCTCCTTCTAGAATTGAATCAATGATGGCCAAAGACAAAGGCTTGAATTGAAAGAAGTTTCAAATTGCTTTTTATGAAATCGTAAACTAAAATGCTTATTATTGTCAAATTTCTAAAGTACATATCCCAGCGATAGGGAGTAGTAGGGGAATAATAAACTTTTCATTATCATGTCACATGTACACCGTATTCTTATTGCCACCCCTAAGATCTAAATCGTGTAGCCCGCACTATTAAGTTGTCTGGGTTCACCTGCTGCCTCAAAAGTTCCGTTTCCTAATCTCCTCAATGCCTGCGCAGTCGTACTTCCCACCGCTACAAACGAAATTGTTGCTCCGATTTCCTCAAAGAATGCGGTGGTTTCATTACTGTATCCTTCGATACCGAAAGTTTCGGATCCATACTCAAAGGAGACGTTGTTAGGAGATAATTGATCGTGTAATCTTGGTTGACGGAGACTTTCGGCAGAAGTCATGTTTTGGTCAAGGACGTGCCAGAGATGTTGGATTACTTCTGTGATAATACGGGAGCCGCCTGCAGATGCATGGGCGATGTAGACAGTACCGTTGGGGTATTCAACGATGGTTGGGGAGATGGAGGAGAGGGGTCGCTTGAAGGGTTGAATGAAGTTTGCGGGGGCGGGAGCATAACCGAAAGCGTTGGTGGTATTTGGGATAGAGAAATCTAGAGAGTCCTTAATATGATGCAGAAAAATAAAAACAAAGTTTGAATTAAAGATCTTACCATTCATTTCATTGTTCATAATGACACCCGTTTCTGGAACCATGAGTTTACTTCCAAATAATGTGTTAATGGTAGATGTCATGGCAATTGTGAGACCGCTCTTATCAGCAGCAACGGAAGCAGATGTTCCATCATCAGAAAGAATACCATAACTTTGAGGGTTGTAGGCGGATGCATTCAAAGTATGATATTTCTCGATTTGGGATCGGATTTCAACAGCTGTATCTTCTGATAACATCTCCTGCTGATAACTTGTCAAGTTTGGGAGGAAAGTTGGATCTCCCAACAAGGTTCTTTGACCATAAGCAAATCGCATTGCCTCATCTAGGTAATGAGTTGAGAAGTTCAGCTGACTTGGACTTGACATATCATAACCCTCAACAATGTTAAAAACACTGCAAACTACAGCACCGCTGGATGGAGCAGTTCCGCTATGAATTTTAAAACCTCGATAGGTAATATTCGAAGGGATCCTAGATTCGATAGTGTAATTTTTCAAATCCGAAAGTTCCATCGTTCCGTTGGATTTTTGAAGTGCAACGATTGTAGCATTTGCAATGGCGCCTGTGTAGAATGCATCTGGACCATGTTCGGCAATGGTTTCAAGTGTATTCGCATATCTTTTTCTTGTGAATAAGTCACCCAACTTGACTCTGGTCCCATTTGGTGCAAAGTCAATTGCCCAAGTTTCGTCATACGTCAAAAAATCGTAGGAACTTGTAGAAGAAGCCATGGAGCGGGCTAAATCGGCAGTAACATTGAAACCATAGCGAGCAACCTTAACTGCAGGTAGTACGACTTGTTTCCATGGCAATACTCCGTATTTTGTGTGGATGTGCTCGAGACCACGGAGTTCTCCTGGTACACCACTTGCCAAACCACCATAGAGGGAGGCATCAGAGTTGGAGAGAGGAGGGGAATACATTGTTTCGAAAGCGGCGGCGGGAGCCATTTCACGGAAATCAATAAACTCGTAACTTCCATTGGCTGATCGTACAGTTGCAAAACCACCACCTCCAATGCCGGAATGATACATTCCAACTACTCCGACACAGAGTTGTACGGCAACGATCTAGTAGGAATTAGAATAACTAAAAGTTGACCAGAGATTTTGGGATGATTGAACTAACAGCATCAGCAGCATTTCCTCCGACTTTCAAAATATCAATACCAATATCTGTGCAAATGGAACTTTCACTAGCAACGGCTCCATTCTTTCCATCATTATGTGAGGTCGAGTTTAGTGGTATTGATGTTGCTTTTATGGAAGGTAAAGCTGCCAAGGCAACACTGAGAACGTGAGGAAGACGGCGAGGGAACAACATCTTGGTACTTCAAGCCGGAAACTGATACGAAAAGTTGATGGCAATGGGGCAAAGAACGAAGGCTACAAGAATGAGGAAATATGTCAATAATGGAGTTGGATTGGAAGCTATTCCTGCGGTTCTCTGTTATTATATGAAAGGGATTGGCATTGCCTTCACTGTTCTTGACAAGAGTGGTATGGTAGTATTGAATTGTTGATTTCTCAGCAAACGGTGAATACTTATACAAATCAAATCAAATCATGGACACCGAAATCGGCTTGTCATTATCTAGAGTTATTGATAATGCAGGATAACTCTAGATAATGCAGGAACTTGCAGGAATACTTGATACCGCAACATAGTGATAGGAAACATAGATAGGAAACATGACTGAGCCGCGTATGTTCCCCATCTAATGATTGGGGAAAACCTTGAATGAGTCTCATACGAGGTACTTGCTTGAAGATCTAATTGACTGTTCAGTTGTTATCTTATTGGTTTCCACACTCACTTTGATAATAGACCTCGAGGCAAGGGTATTTCCGAGATGGCGGGGAAAAAGTCAGGGGGTAAACCTGATAAGGAAGCTTGAAGCTCGGGTGGGTTATATTCGGCTCAAGCTAGATCCATACATCAACTGTGTATTAGTGGGGCGTGTTGATAGGCGTTTTTATACGATTGATAGGCGGTTGATAACAAGTTCGCCCAATCTTTGATATGAGAATCTTATCATAACTTTGCCATGGCACTTACTTGAATATGTACCTGCATAGTGGTAATCTCGAATTCGGGACCGGGAATACCCATAAATGGGATGAAGCATTGTCGATACAATCCCAAAGTTTCCGCTGAGTTCCAGCCCTTTCAATCTACAATTTACACTTCGGTCGTCTTAGCCCGAAAATCATGCGGGGGTTAACGTCGAAGGCAGATGGAGACCCTCAGACATCTATCTCACTTTGAGCTTTGAATGCATTCCAATCTATCAGCTTGCAAATGATAATTCCGCAGTGGGAGATGGACTGACATACACTAGAGATCATCGGACCCGATTGATCTAATATATTGATCGATTCCGTCCAATTTCTTGGACACCTGCAGCCCTTTAACTCAAGAATGAAAGAAAATAGGATCGAAAGAATACAATCTCGATCTTAAATTGACAGCTACGACCACCCATTAAAAATTCCACTTAAAAATCTTAAAACCCCAAGGTATCACAATGCCGCTTCCCTCTCAACCCAAGAAAATTGCTCCAATATACATCCGTCAAATCGTAAATGCATCAATTCTTCAATATTCACCCCAAGCTTTGGAATCTCTCTACCCTTGTGTTATATATTCTTGAAATCCTCTAGTATCGATAAACAGGTTGTTTACCCTGAGCTACCGAGTATCTTGGCTCGTCGTCCTCATCATCTGATACCTCGTTGACTGCAGCATGCATTGTAACATTGCCTATACTACTATCTTGCCTTCCGACATAGCTCTTGGTTTCTTTGAATCCAGGGTGATATGGTTCGACACCAAGAGTATCATTGAACTGACCAGTCGTTTTCGGTGGCGCATCAGAAGGGAACGGTGGTCTCCTTGATGAGTTTGGCTCTGGGTCACTGAAAGGGTTTCGTTCATCGTCTTCGTCATCCATAGGCGCGATATCTCCTGGTGGAGGAATCGGTGGCACTGATCTCTTACCATTACTTGGAATAGGTTTGGAAACTTGGTTGGGCGGCGGACCAGGTGGTGGTGTAAATCCAGAGTTTGTTCCAGCCGGAGGAGTACTATCTCCATTCCCAAGCCCCATGAGTTTCCGCGCATGTAGCACTGCTCTTTGATGTTGATTCATAGCTTTGCTTAATTGTTCATTGGTCTCAATTAAGGTTTCCATAGTATCATTGTCTGGTGCTGGATTTTCCGAAACCATGTACGCTTGTACACTTCTGCTTGCAGATTGACAACGATCAGCAAATTCTCGGATAAGTTCATTAGCAAGGAGTTCGGAAGGAGGTGTAGATTGTACGACTTGGGAGAGGAGTTTTGCGGAAGTGCGTGCCTCTTCGATACGGGACGAGAGTTCATGTGGAGGAGGGAGGCGATGAGTATGGTGATTTCGTCCAAAGTAATTCTGCGCATTGGGATCAAAGGGTGGAGCGACGAGGGTTCGCGGACCTGCGGGGCCCTGTGATGTATTAGAAGAGAAAATCCATCGGCCATAATGCTTGGGGAAACTTGCTGCTACTTTCGTCATTTTCTCTTGCTCTTTCTTCCACATCTCAATTAGAGGAGCCAGTGTTTCATCATCTGCCTTGTCTCTCGTGAATGTGATCAAAGTTTCCATCAATATCTGCTTGACACTTGGGTCCCTTCCAGTTCTCAGAAGCTCCTTGACCGTTTGCACAAATTTTGCATCCATATTCCTCGTAAAGGTCATTCCAGGGTTATCGGTCAGAATTCGAATTAACATTATCGCATTGTATTGTACGTAGGCTTTGCTGTGGTTGTCTTTGGAGAGGAACTTTCGAATATGGTAGGCGCATTCTTTCGCAGCTCCCGGGGAGGATTCTGCGGCTTCAACTATCGCAGGCAGGTAACCCACTTCTTCACCCTGTAAAATATTAGACATAATACTTTGCGAATGGATATTCCAAGTGAGGTGAATGTACATACCGAGCCATTTGGACCCCCAGATTCGCAGAACAAGCGCTGTGTTACGATCAATACCATAACTTTCGGTCATTTCCAAGAATAACATACAATATTTCTGGCTGCATTTGCTTCGGGTGTATCGTGTTGAGGATCTCCAGATTCTTCATTGGAATCTTTGGCTACAAGAGAGAATTTCCATGGTCAGTCAGATACAAATCAACCCCCCTTACTTTATGGCGCATAAGTAGTGGAACTTCCTCCGAGATCTACCTACATCGCTTCAGTGAACCCAACATGCGATTCATGCCCATATTCTTCATGGCTTTCATGGCTGCGACTGCGAAAACTGCGTCTAATAATCTGCGACGCGTTCTATCTTCTGATAAATCGATGCCGATATCTTGTAGAGAATGCGATAGTGAGATCTTATGTACTGCGATAACGAAAGCCGTTGCTTAAACTATATCACCATAGGCTGTCGAGCGTCAATGTTCTGCATGAAGTTTCAACTGATATCTTCGACACACAGTTTGTTTCGGTTGCTTAGGTATTCTTCGATATATTTTTCCTGTATAAGATTTTCGAGGAAAGAAAAATGGTTTTGATCTGATGGGGGCGGTTATTTTGGGGAAGGGCGGTAGGTAACCGTGAAGAAGAAGGCTGATATGATAGCAATCTGGAAAATGCAGCAATGCGGCGTAGTTTTATGAAACCCCAATTCGGTCGAAAAATTCGATATATTTCTTCAATTGGCAGGTAAGAAGGGGAAGGAGAAGGAGAAGAAGAAGAAGGAGAAGGAGAAGGAGAGGAGACGGAGAATGGTCCTTTGAATGTTCCCAAATGGAATATTTACTTTGAACTATCGTGGATGGATTTTGTTGTTGACAATAATAGGGCGTAGTGTGTTTGAAACGACTTGAATACATTCATTCCTAGATAGGTACGATACATACATATACTGGGACAAAGAAGAATAACCCAACTACTAGGTACCTAGTACCTCACGACCTAACTGCCCGCCTACCTACCAGCTTATTCTCAAAGTCATCATGTGGCAACGAGTATCCAGATTGATTTCGTCACCTCGTCGTAACCCTCAATACCCAGGTAGTCAACTCACAAATCATCGCTGTCGCCAAGCAACACAGCCTTCCCTTCAAGATCAATGTATATCTACGATATCCTCTGAGGGATTGCATTTTAGTACCGAGTACATGTGTATATCGATGAAACAAAAACGTCTCATCCTATCAATCTCGAGCGAGTCAATGTTCAAGTTCTGTGCCCCGGATTGCCGGATTGATTTGATGGTGGCTGAGTCTATCGTCATCTGGAAAGTGGCCGCTAGGTATATTGGAAGGTTATGATTATTGTTATTATTAGCCACGATGTACGAGTAAGTATTCTTCAAGAGACCCTGAAGTTCTGAACACTCCAAGTGGAGAGAGCTCAAGGATAAGTTGGCAAGCTTATTACGGACCAGATCTGATACACCAACACCAACACCAACACCAACACCAATCTAGTACATGTATTAAAGCTAGTGACACGTCAAGAACACGTGGAGCTCATAGAACACGTACTTTTACAATTTACCACAAAATCACTTCATAGGTATGGAGATGAAGCTATACATACATACTTTGGCAAAAGTTTAGCTGGTATCTTGAATAACTTCTACATCTTGTACGGAGTCTGGCGGCTTCGATCAATTTCCCTACTTGAATAATTATAAGATTACGGAGAGATTTATCGTGATGTGATTCCGAAGTCCCCGAGTAGATAACGGGAAGTCCTGTATATTTATTCATTCCCAGACTTCACATCAAGTATCCATACGAAGTTCATGGATAAACAAAAACTGGCGTTCCTCCGTGAAGGAAGTTTTATATTTGATTTGTACCAAAACGGGATATAAGGCGCCAGGGGACTTTGGTGAGGAGCGTCGTGATATAACAAAGTGTAAGACATTCCTACAGTCTCACTACAGAGAGCGCACAACACAAACAGTCTCTTGTTGTCCTAAAAAAAATATATCAAAACTCTGGTTTTGGTGATAGTATCATTATCATTACTATTCATTATCCTCGGCGATTCATTTAACATCTCTTCCAATTTCATGATCATCCAACGATCAAATTTCCACTCAGTGGCAAATCCCTACTACTCGATCCAACCCAGATCCCATAACTTCCCTGTTGCAAAACCCAACTTTGTTCCTCCACGCTCCACTCACTCAAATCCCTTCTCGTCAACTCAAATTCCACAACCGCGCTTTCTCCAACTGGTATGTTGACTTTCTCGAAACCTCTCAATTGTCTAACTGGTCCATTTGGAATACCGACATACAATTGTGCAACCTCCATGGCGGCCATTGTACCGTTGTTTGATACAGTTGCTTGAACCTTTGCGACAACGTCCCAGAGAGACTGGGCTCCACCCTGGATGATGGTGGTAATTGGCGGTAAGTAAGCTGTGCTCGCATTCGAAACAAGTGAACTTGAGAGGTCGGAATACTTAAAAGTAGTGTAGGTTAATCCGAACCCAAATTCAAATCTTGGAGTTATATTTTTAGCATCAAAATCGCGATAATCGCGATAGACACCCTCTGAAAAATCGCTCTGTGGAAATTGTGTATAAATACCCTCAGGTACCGAGTGATTGTACACATTGTAATCCGACTCGTTCTTTGCGATCGTATATGGCAATTTACCAGAGAATGATTCA
Source organism: Botrytis deweyae (assembly GCF_014898535.1). Lineage (NCBI taxonomy): Eukaryota > Fungi > Ascomycota > Leotiomycetes > Helotiales > Sclerotiniaceae > Botrytis > Botrytis deweyae. The sequence continues at coordinate 51,759 of NW_024066253.1, forward strand.
ACGCCATACAACAATTTAACAAGTGCTCGTCCACTATCTTGACCAGGTAGATGACCAAAAATCACGGCGGTAACGTTTGGATGCTCGATCCATTGATCAACCAGACGTATTCCAACATTATGAATGGTCACAATAGTGTTGTTACATTTTGATGCAACATTTTTTACCAAAGTATCAGAAAATTCATCTACATCTGTTAGTATTGTTATTCTTTAGTATGATAGGGAACGTTCAACTAACCGTAAAGACCAGGTCTATCACTATTCTCGATAGAATACGCGTTTAAGAATACAAGACAAGCATCCGAGCCGGTATTTACGTCAGGATCAACGGAGACGACTATAATCTATTAGTAAGACTTAAAAACATAAGTTGCCAAATACTTACAGTCCCAGAAAAGACTTGTGTCATCATTATAAGCTTGTTCTTGTAGCGCATCAAAAGGAGCAGAGATATATGGTGGGGCATTTGAGCCGCTTCCACCTATACATGTTGTTAATATGTGCTATCTTGTTGGGGTCATCGAACTCATCTTACCTCCAGCGACGAGAGTTCCGTTGCTTGCGATTTGTAATGAGATATCGATGGGAGTATCGGTTATATTGAGATCCAAGATAGCTTCCATCCCATACGAATATCGAGTATTTCCAATATTGCTCTGACTTGATACGGGTGCATCGTAACCAAAAATGGAAAGCAATTCGGGTTTCTTAAGGGGAAGAGCATTGTTGATATTCTTAACCAAAACATGACCTTCCATTGCTCCGCTCAAAAGAATTGGCTTCGATGAAGGATCTCGGGCATTGACTTTCGCATGTGGTGTCAAATATGAAGAGGCCAACCCGAGTTCTGGGAAATCTTCATCTTGACCCATTTGATACCAACTGGCCACAACTCTAGTAGCCATATCGGTTAATCTTGACTCCGCAAGAGACCCATTGGCAACGGATGCTGTCAAATTTTCACCACTCACTCCCCAGAGATCTGAACTTGGCATGACAACATCCAATCCAGCCTCTGTTGCTGCATAACCAGCGTGCAATGCTCCCCAGTCACTTACAACAAATCCTTCAAAACCCAATTCGGTTTTTAAAAGTCCGTTTTGAGCTTTGCTGTTTTGGCAGGCATATGAATTGTTGAGTCGATTGTATGAACACATGACACAGGCAGCTCCTGCGTGCACGGTATCGGCAAACGGCCAAAGATATAATTCGTGTATTGTTTTATCATCGATATTAGACGAGATGGCAGAAATGTTGCCCGATGGATTTCTCTTATATTCTTGTTCATTCCCAATGAAATGTTTCACCGATGCTATTATACCAGCATCTTGTATTCCGGAAACAGTTTGTGCGGCGAGCTTTCCTGAAAGATATGCTGTTTATTATTAGCGACATTCAGATTGTCTCGAGGCATTGCCAAAAAGAGGATGAGTTTGGGGAATCAAGTAACTGAAAGAAAACTTACGATCATTGCCCATTCCCTCCCAATTCCTCCCACCAATTGGAACTCTTCCAAGAGGACCAACAGCAGGACCAAGAGCAACATTGATACCCTTTGTTCTGAATTCCCTTGCCATATTGTACCCTCTGTGGTAAGTCAAATTTTTATTCCAACTTGCACCCATGTGGACACCGCTAGGCCAGGAATTCACCAATTCCGTATCACGAAGACCATTTCCGGCATCGTTCATACAGATACCCTTGAAGTTGAGTCGCGGTACAGAGCCTGTTAGGCCATTACAACCGTTCAAGCCTTCTGATTTCCCAACTGTGAGGTTGGCTCTTTCAGCCATGGTCATCTGGGAAACCAGAGCGACAGCTTTGGAATAAGCAGATGCCCATGATCCGTTCCCTGGCATTTCGGCTGTGGCATGTATAAGTCATTTGTCCAAAGAGAGATAGGAACTCATGAAAGATTGGAAGATGGGAACTCACGGGATGGATACACGGGTGGAGATTGTCCGTAGAAATATGTATCATCGGTGATAACATCCTGCGCATTTGTGATACTCGGAGCACATAATGCAGTGGAAAGCAAAGCTGCACGGAGCAGACTTTTTGGATTGAGGGACTTCATTGTTTGCAATTGGTATACAAGTGGGAGTCTAGAGAATGAGGCGGGATCCTGTAGCTTTTAAACACCTGGAAACTGAAAGTAGGTACAGCAATCTCGATTCCATTTGCATTTTCCCACTCACGAGGACGTCTATCACGTCCACTCTTCTTGTCAACATATCCATTCCGTCCACCATGATTACCAAGAGCTAATGTCCTGAAAACCTTAAGTGATTGGGTAAAACTGAACGGGTACGCTTGCACAATGTGGCCGAGAATTCTACCAAACATTAAGATCAAGCATTGGCAAACGGATAGCAAAATTGGTCAATGGAAACTATACCATTTTCAAAACTTTCAAGGTTGAAGATGGGGTAAAGATTTGAACTTGACAATATACGCGAGATACGGTGAGATAAATGGTGATCTCATCTCGGTCCCCCTCACCCCACAACCCCACAACCCCACAATCCCACACTTGAAATTTCCAGCAAATTTTACTCTCCAGGTGGACGGAAAAGCGGGCACATCCAAAAACTAGTTTCGATTTGACAAATCTGATGTGCCCGCTTTCCATTCAAGCTGAAGAGACTTTAAATTTCTAATTAGTCTCAAGGAATTCTCTCTTCGACCTCTGGTATTTAGTAAGATCAGTAAGGGTTACTTGTTGTACATCGAGAAATTACCATCAATTTTCGTCTACATCGTGAGCGATATTGTTCCTCAAGAATATTAGCAAGTGCATTGTTCACAAATTTGATTTGGACCTTTGCGGAAATCATAACTTGTATGAAGAGATCTCTCCTATCCTCGGCGTGTTCAGCAGTACTCACCGAAGCGAAGCCATTTCGATCAACGGATACATGCCGGCAACCAGGCTTTTAGAAATTGAATTCTACCTTCCGTTGCATCCATGCCGAGGTTTTGGCCTGTTAGCATAAACTTGGCATTCATCCATTTATAGTTGGGCAAGTGTATGTCTATGCGCGCTCGATCGTGTGAGCTGGCATACTTCATTCGGAGTACAACAAAGAGGTTCTTGTATTTTCATCTTCTCGCATGAAAACGAACATAAACGAAACCACGAATGAATATGGTTTGTACTGGGAGGGTCTTCCTTCGCTAGAAAGTCGGTCTGCTTTTTGAATATCATATTTCTATGATAATTTGTTCTTCTTGAAGAAAGAGTTCTAGGGATGAAGTTGTACAACCAAGCTACTTTGATGTTTTTCTCTGAATGGCATTCATCTTTAAGCCTGCATACTTGTACTATTTTTAGTAGATTATAGGGGGATGGAAAAGCATGGAAAAGACCACGAAATAGTGGTTGAGGATTTGTAAATAACGAAAACATTATCTCAAATGTCAATTTTAGATCTATCTGCTTGTTCACCTTGTTTTTGACATATCACTGTCTCCAAATCTGATTCGACACCGTCTCGATTTGTGAATCTAGTTTCAGTGTATGCCAAAACGAGAGAGTCATGACGGTGACGATGTGGAGCTGAGCTCTCAAATATGTTCCTGCATTATTTAGCAAGTCGTAAATGGATGCTGCTTACCTACATTGACATCGAATGAAAAAACTGGATGAATGTGGGGTGAGTAGAGTAGAGTGTGAAACCCCACCTAACTTTAATATAAGGTTATTTTCCGGTGCCATCTCCAAAAATTATCAATCAATAATCATCCCATTGCTCAAACAAAGCCATCTCCATCCCTATCCCCACTCCAATCATTATGATCAAATTAATCGTAATCATCGGTGTAACAGGCAATCAAGGGAATTCCGTCGCCCAAAGGTTTCTTCAGGACTCCAACTACAAAGTCCGCGGAATAACACGAAATACATCATCCGCCACAGCTCAATCACTCTCCGCGCAAGGCGTTGAGATCGTGGAAGCGGACTTAGATGATGTAAACTCTTTGATCCCTGCTTTTCAGGGTGCGCACCTGATATTTAGCGTCACAAATTACTGGGAACCTTTCTTCCGTCCCGATTGTCGTCAAAAAGCTCAGGAGCTTGGAATCTCGTGCCGGAAGTATGCCTATGATGTTGAGTATCGACAAGGAAAGAATATCGCTAATGCTACTGCTCACTCGAGTGTCGTTTCAGGACTTGATGTAAATGGGTTCATTGCGAGTACGTTGAGTCATGCCGGAAAATCTAGTAAAGGAAAGTTTACGGAAGTGTATCATCATGATGCAAAGGCTGATATTTTCCCTTATTATGTGAGGGAGAAATATGGAGGAGAGGGGGAACTGGCTGGAAAAATGAGTTGTGTTATGACGGGGTACTTTACAAGTAGTTATAAATTGGCTGTGAAGAGTTATTTGGGAAAGGTTTGTTATTTTTTTCGTCCGTCTATATATCGCAAAAATGCCTAGGATGGTCATTTTATTATTGACATCTCCACAACCGTATGTGGTGATATGAGGAGATATCACCAGCTAACCTGACACTGAATAGCAACCGGACGGAACTTTCCAAATGAGTTTCCCAACGACCCCGAATAAAGCAGTTCCTCATATTGCTATAAACAGTGATCTTGGTTCTTTTGTTTATGCCGTTTCGCAGCTTCCACCTGGTAAGAGCTACATGGCATGCGGTAGCAACTGTTCTTGGAGCGAGTATATTCGTTTATGGAGCGAAATTACTGGAAAGGTTGCGACATATAGGCAATGCACGGAAGATGAGTTTGTGGGACGAGAACAGGATAAATCTTTCGGGGAGGAATTGAATGCTATGTTCGTCTATTCTAGCGACCCGGGATATGATGGAGGTGATGAGACATTGTGGATGAAGGAAGATATTGAGAAGGTATGTAAAATCTATTGTGGGGGAAGGAGAATGAGATCCGCGAGTAATAAGAAACTTGGTAGCTAATTTGAATACATAGGCTGGGGTGAAATGCACCATGACTACTTTGGAAGAGTGGATGAAGAAAGAGGACTGGACTGCTGTGTTTGAACAGTAGGTAGGGTTCAAAAAATTTCTAGCCATCGAAGGAAATCGCGCAGGCGGGACAGAAAACAATTGAGATCAACAAGACAGGGAAAGGGTTTTTACACTGGGTGAAATACAAAGGAGATATACATCAGAGGCGGCTTTAAAGTGGCAGAGCAAGCGCTGGCAGACTGCAATCTAACATTCAAATATCTGAAGATTTCCAAGTCTTTCTGCACCAAAAGAATGTTCTCCGCATTGTAGCCGAACTTCCCGGTTGTACAAAGACATGATACATGAGTGTAAAACGCAATAATGGATTATATGTTCGTCAGCAGAAAATTATGACATCTCACAACAGTGATATATCGCCAAATCATCAGAGCAGCCTAGTGCGACACTGTCAATTGAACTATGTCATCGCTCCGGCTGCACCTTCAATTTCCTGTATCACTGGAGTACGGGAAAGGTGGCCAAAATACATGAGAAAGGACATGGGAAAATGCAGAAAATGAGTTTCGATTAATCTGGTCGAAAAAAGATATGTCGCGGAAGTCGCATCGAACAAAAGTGTTTTGTAGGAGTATTAACAAATCTTAGTCACATGACTAAGACGCTTTTGTTCGATCGTGAATTTCTGTTTTCACGTGCATAAACTCAACGCCGACCACGGGAATGCGATCGTATTGACATTACTCTTTCCAACGCGCTATCTGTAACACTCCAAGACGAAATTATCATTCTAAACGATTCATAATTAGATTATCGGGTCATCAAAATACAATGTCTTCCACCAGGGACGTTCTCCGCTTCCCAGAAACTGATCGCGCCCAAATAGATGATTACCTACCATCTAATAGTTCTATTGCAGCTGCTCACTTAAAGTCACTTCCACATACAACACTCACATTTGCCACCTCCATGGACTCTCAGATCACCATGCGTCCCGGCATTGGTTCACCCTTATCTGGCCCAGCATCAAAAGCAATGACGCATTACCTGAGATCGAAACATGATGCTATATTGATTGGTGTCAATACAGCAATTGCAGATAATCCAAGTTTGAACTGCAGAATAGAAGGAGTTGGAGGTTATGGAGGAGGAAAAACTTTGAAGGGGCAACCAAGACCGATTATAATTGACCCTAAAGGCCGATGGAATTTCGGAGAGGACAGTAAAATTTTCGGATTGGTGAAGGATGGTAGAGGGAAAGCTCCTTGGATTATTACTTCTCAGCAAGAAAATGAGATATCATTTGAAAAGAGAGAATTTCTCAGAGCGGCGAGCGGGAAGTTCATGTATTTATCGCCGGACCAAGAAGGAAGATTTTCATGGCAAGATATTCTAAAAGCGCTCTGGAAAGAAGGTATCGAAAGCCTGATGATCGAAGGAGGTGCTGGAATTATTAATGACATGCTCGCTGGAGGTCAAGGATTTATAGATGGAGTTATAGTAACTATAGCACCAGTATGGCTTGGGAAGGGGGGAGTTACTGTCCTTCCAGAAAGGGAAAATCCCGGAAAGGAGACATTTCGGTTGAGAGGAGTAAAGTGGATCCCGCTTGGAGAAGATGTTGTTTGTTGTGGAAGGGTTACTGATCTCCAACGTGAATCTCCTGTCACGCTGTAAATTCCAATCGCAATGGATATCCATGATTACGGGTTGCACTCGCTCAAAGCACAGTACTGGTTCCTTCCATCCGGCCTTTTACTTTCTCACTAGGACCGAAATGTAGTGAATGCCATATGCCACAATGATGTGGATAGCGATCTTCTTTCTGGGATTTCAATCATACTCCAAGTGCTAAGGCTTAAAAGACAACGGCTATTCATGCATAATTATAAATCCAAGGTGTCAGCGTCCCCCGATGGTATGTGTGAACGAGATATCTTCGATGACGAGGAATCCGCATTTTTATTTTTATTTCGGAACACATGTTGGAGGATTGATGCACCGCGGAAGTCACTCTACATGTTCATGGAAATGAATTAATAGTTGACTGTTCTTTTCAAACGTAGTTTTCTATCAAGGAGAGACTTGTACGCTGTCACGCCTTCTGATCTTTGATCGATTCGATCGATAATGACCTGCTCGAGGCCCGTGATTGATCGCAATATGATGAAAGTCACACATATAAGGCAACACTTCAGTGATATAGAGCTAGACAAAGGTACGTTGCCAACTTGCGTTGAAGTTGGAAGTCGGATATCCGATGTTTGAGTTGGTTGTATAGTATTTGTATGAGTGTTCACAAGTAACATCTAATATCTAACAAAGGAGTCCTGTTGGATATATAGAAGACCAAAAGCAATGCTCTCCATGTTCTCCTTTATGACTCCAGATCCCTTTTTGTTTCATAATGTCATATATTACAGCATTTTACAGTGTTCATAACCATGTAACTTAAAATCCATTGAACAGTTACCATCTTCCACTTCCATGATCTTCAGACTCCTGGCCTTTATTCGGCGACACCTGCGATTCATCAACCTCCTCCTTAGCCGGTGCACTGTCAAACCTGGATCTTTTTTCATCATCTTCTCCGTACAGTCTTTTCACGTCCAAGAAATCACTAGGCCTCTTTGGTATGAATTTGAAATCATCAGGGCCCAAGACTGGTTCTTTTCGTTCTGGGAACGTTTCTCTCACCTGCCCATAAATGCTTGTGAAATTCTTGATATCCATCAACTGTACCATCTTCAATGCTGTCTTCATAGTCTCGTTAAACTCATCTTGATTTGGCATGGATCGAGATGTAAGACTCAATTCCAAATGTGAACCACCAGCTTTTCCTGCTTCGATACTTGTGAAGCATATTTCATGATTGTTGAAATTGTAAGTTGTCTTCTTTCTGTATTCAAGCTTGGCAAACAAATATTCAACATCAACACCCGATCTTGGCTGGCCCTTCATGCGTTTCCAGCCATTATCAGTGCAAAGATGTTTAGCGAGGGGAATGACTAATTTCGGTGGTGTTTCCAATTGTCGCTCACTGGTTAGATCTAGTTGAGAATTCTGAATGAAATTCTTCACAGAGATTGCGGCTGATTTCAGACCACCCAACCCACTTTTGGGTTTAGATTCATCGAACAACATTCTTGAACGAATCCTTCTTTGAAACTGGAGATCTGCTTTGAGTTCAGGAAGCATCAAATCCGCTGTCTCAGTGGAAACTATAGCATGAAGCTCCCGAAATTCTACTTCTAAAGATTCTCGATTGATGATGAAAGAAATCTCTATCGGAGGAAAGTCCTTGAAAGCGGAAGGCCCAATCGTGTCGCCATTTGGACAAACCGCCGATGGATTAGGTTTGAATTGCATGACAAGTTCCTGATTTGCATTATCAAAATGTCCATTTTGGATACGATCTGACTGAAATAGTCCTGACATATTCGGTGCTTGTGGGGAAAATATCCGGATTGATCCATTATCCATCTCTGTCTTCAAGTTGATCATATTCAATGTCTTGTCGGGTGAAATCGCGGGTGGTCCCCTTGAATGCTCCACGTCATCATCGATATATCTTCCAATCCGATGACCGCTAATATTGTGTAAAATAGTTCCGGCTTTAATCGTGGTAGAGGGCGAATACTCATGAGACCATAAAAGTTCGGCTCCTTCAGGGTCGGGGTTCTTCTGAGGTTTTCCAGCTAGTTTTATGTCCACAGTGTTGAAAGGAAAAGTGTATTGAGTCGCTTCAGTTGGGTTATCGATGGCTACGGACTTAGGGGTGGCTGTAGTCCATCGACTCCACGTACGAAGCCTTTCGTGCCAAGAAAGCTCACGCGACCCTGGATATCTAACAAAACCCCCAGGCAAGTCCACTGTGGGAGAAGACTCGTTGAAGTCTCGCAACCCAACTTTCCTTGAATTCTGATCAGACCCATCGAAGCGGGCTAGATCTAGTAACAGACGTCTCACCACATCAGCCCGTTTTGACAGATCTGTTTTTCGGTCGGTAACCATGGATGAAATCAGAAGCTGTAAATAGTTAGTGTATATAGCGTGGAGTGAAATGTAAGAAGACTAACAATCGGCTCTTTGTGTGGCAATCTTCTGATATCCGTTTTAGTCAATTCACCAAGTTTAGCCAGTACTTCTGGAGTAAGAATTCTACTCTCCCACCCTCTGATGTAATGAGAAAAGCATAAATTTTTTAACTGGAACTCCTCTCTACTAATACTTCGTATTCCATCCTGGATCTCAGCAATAATGAGGGCAGCCTTTTCTCGGGTCGAGGTGATACGAAGGACTTGACGAGGTCGATATATTTCAATCTTTTCGGGGTCGTTTAGATAATATTGTTTGATCAAAGATTCCATGTATCCCTGGCCTAGACATTACACTACATCAGCTGAGTTGTGGAAGGGAACAAAAGTCTGATTTTACGCACTATTCAAAAAGTCTAGATCCTTTATCTGAACTTGAACTTCGACTTCACCTATTCCATCAACAAGTTCCGGAACTTCTATTTGCCAACATTCCCTTAAGATCCTTACCGCAATATTTTGTTTGTAATTATAGGATGCTGGAGAGTATCCCCGTAAGGGATCATCATCGACTGGCTGGTTTATAGGGGAGATTTCTGGTACCCACGGAGTTGCTCGAGAAATTGCGTTCTCGTCGTATAAAATTCCAACACCGAGAGATGGTACTTTCCTCATTCTTTCTTCCTGTGGGTATGACTGGATGTACTTCTTCATTTGAGGATTTGTGAAACTTTTCTGCAATAATTGCACGAGACCGTTGAAATCGTCCCACGTTTGTATAGTTCCCTCTGCAGGTTTGCATTCATTGATATGTGCTTCGACATCTTTCGAAGAGACAATTCCTCTTTCGCTTTGAAGCCTAGCTAGAATATCAATATTTTCGGGCGTTGGACTTGCATCAAGAGGACTCTTATTCTTCGCCTTATAAAATATCAATTTCGAATCTCGCAAGACAAGGACTTCAGCGTTCTTCCCCAACGCATCCACACCTGATAATGTCACACTGCTTCCAACCTGTTTTATTCCAGTGTGTCCATAGATCTTGGGATTAGATCCTTTCATATTTTTTACTGGGTTGGCCCGTTTTACTGGTTTGGGCTGTTCAACGGCGCGACTTGGTCTTGGAGGCTTCACGGCACCATAATGTCTTCTTATAACGATATCGTTGTGCCATTCTGGTGGCCATTCTTTGGGTCTCGTCGTGTCTATGTCGTTTTCCCTAGTATGAAACTCTGTGTCTCCATTGCTGTCCAATTGACTTCCCTGCGATTGAACATTCGACGTCTGTAACCCATTGCCTTCATGATCTGCATCCAATTCGGTAGAATACGCTCTTCGGACGAGGGATGGTAAAGGCCTTCGATCTAATCGTATTTGGCATCTCAAGCATATATGCGCCGCAGATATATGTCGGCGAATCATGTATGCGGATTGAAAATTCGTCGAGGGAAAGTTATAATTGTCTTCCTTTCAGTCATGGAAATCTTCATGTTTTTTTTGAGAACCGGAGAAGGCGGCCGATTTTTCTCCGCATTAGTTTTTCCGACCAAACGCGGTCGGTCGCGTCTCCCCAACTCAAGTTAACTTTTCCCGCTCCTTGGGAAAGAGCGATAATATCATAAACACGGAAATACATTCAAGATATTAAATTTTCACGAACGATCATACCTAGATAACTCAATATGCCAGCTAATTCCCGCAGAGGTGGGCGACAAGTCGTAACTTACACCCATCTTACTCTTTCCAATTCTCAATGACCCCGCGCTTGACAGCTAACTTATCCCGGCAGGTTAGGGAAGATGAGGAGTCAGAAGAAGAAATACCTCGGAACACTCAGCAACGCCGTCGCCCAGATCCAGAGTCAGAAGAAGATGAGGATGGCGACGATGATGAGGACGATGCAACAGGTGAAGGCATGGGCTTGGATAGGGAGGAGTCATTGGATCAAGTTGTGAAGAAACTGGTCAGATATGCCTTGGCGTGCGAATTCCAGCGTTTACCAATTACAAGAACTGGTATCAAAGAGAAGGTTCTTGGAGCACAATCGAGATCCTTTAAATCCATTTTTGAACCGGCACAAGAATCGCTGAGGATCATATTTGGGATGGAAATGGTCGAACTCCCCGCTAAAGAAAATGTCACTGTTAAAGGCCGATTGAGTGAGTAACTTTGAACTTTTCCCTTTTTACGTTTCCAACTAATTTACTCCCCTTCAGAGGAGGCTAGCAGAAAATCGAAATCCACAACAACTTCCTCATATATTCTCACAAGTATTCTACCCATCGATTACCGATCATCCTCGATTATTCAGCCTTCCAAAGTTATTAGCCAGTGGGATGAAGCTACATATATAGGATTCTATACAACGGTGGTTTCTGTCATAATGCTGAGCCCTGACTCAACAATGACAGACAGCAAGCTCACGTCAGTTCTAAGAAAGTTAGATGCGGAAACAAATCTGCCCCTGGACAAGACAACTCTCATCTTGAAGAAGATGATGCAACAAAATTACATAACCCGAACTATCGAAAGAAATGATGGAGAGGAGCTGATCGAATGGAGGGTGGGACCCCGAGGAAGGGTGGAGATCGGTTCAAAAGGTGTGCAAGGACTGGTGAAGGAGGTTTATGGCGAGCATGCTCCGGAGGATCTCGATAAGCGTTTGGAGCGTAGCTTGGGACTAGGAAAGAGAAAGGTCACTCATGGAGAGAACGGAGAAGGAACGGAAGTGTCCGAACAAAATGGTGCATCAAGCTCTAAGAGGGTTGCCGTGAGGGGAAGGCCACGACGAGGAGCGGTTGAAGAAGATGATGATGACGATCATGAATAAATAGTTGATGCATTGAACGGAATGGTAACTGCGGTTGTAGAGCGGGCGTTATTTTGGGAAGATTCAATTGTTTAGCTGCGAAACGTAGTGCACATATCGGGGCCACGGAGTTTTGGATGCTCGAGTAAAGCAGTTCGGGTCATTATTCGAATCATTAAATGCTCTTAAATCGAGTGACGAGGAAAAGCATTAATTTATATCACATCTAGAAACGTGAGGTATGTGAGTACTGCAGCAACTTGAGTTTGAACCATGTTCACAATTAATCCTGACGAAGTATTTAGTGGTTTTCACTTACGCCCAAATTCATCTTGGGCCTTGACCCTGATCTTGAGAGAAACTCTGTGCCCATTTTATGGCGAAAGGATATCATTGCGCCATAGAAAATTATGGTAAATTCATCATCATTGAAAATATCGAATTCGAAAACGGGGGATGTGAGATATTGGGCTATTGCAAATGCGATGTCCGATGTGTTATTTCTTCGATTACACGCGAGAACTCGTAGAATTGTTTATCCTCTTATAAAGCTTCGTTATATGATATCAATCTGACTCCCATTATATGTTTGCGCCATTAACACCATAGTATGACTCCTCGCCGATATCAATTTGAACAATCCTCCCCTAGCTCCGCACTCCGATATCATCTTGTCGTGTCCATGAGTGTTGTCGATATGCGATTCCCTTATTTTCAATCGAATGGATGTCCTAAATACATGATTAATATCACATCTGTAAGCCATGCTAGCAAGTTCTCAAACACACCTCTCTACCTCTCTTCATTTTCCTTAAGAAGGTTCCATGCAAAAAAAGATCGCTAATCCTGCACCTCGGGGGGCTTTCCAACTGGTTGTATCATTTTCTGTTGAATGTTAGTCTCCATCTTAATTCCTACTTTCGCATTTCCAATAATATCCAAGCCCAGAAAAAAGGCTTAGGGTGTACAAAATTACACACCTCAATCATATTTTTCCTAACCATCTCCCTTGGACTTCCCATTCCAATTGCCATGTAACTCAACAAAGGCGGGTGGCCCACATACGAGGCATACGAATCTCTTTGAATATTACTCGTCCATTCGAATCTTGTTGTATCAGCATGGCCCGTCCCAACATAACGCTGCTGGAGCTGTTCAAGCTGTTGCTGCGCGCGAAGTTTGTCTGCCTATACCCAAGGACGTATCAGTAGTGATTTTGTTGTTTACCTTGGCATTATCGCTGGAAATATATAGGAAACATGGGTCGCGAATGCAACGCGATCACGGAAAATAGGATTGAATTGTAAAGAAGCTTACCATTCTGTGTTGATTGACAGGTTGTGCTGGAAAGAAGAATCAAGTCAAGAGATACTTACTAGTAATTGAACGTTTACCCGGTCCGTCTTTCATCCAGCGGCCGCTAGCTCTAAATGGCATTATTTCCTAAGCTGTTATACAATCACATCTGAGCAACCAACAAGATTGAATTCTTCATAACTGACAAACTTAGCCATCCACATATCACTTAGAATTATCGATCTTACTGGAGTGGATGAATTGAGGTCCTCAGTTAAATTCAATTTCGAAGAGGCGCATGTTTAAACGGTCATGGAGTAAGTCGGGACACTCACGTGACAACGCGTTTTCCTGACATACATCACAGAGATACTTCATTTGAATTGAGACCGCAAGGTCAAACTTATCCTCTTACATTGGGCGAGCGTCTTGAACATGCAGATAACTATCGTATTGATCATGAAGCTCTCAGAAAGACTCTTGAAAGTATCAAAAAGTTTTACGAGAGCCCCTTTGCAACACCACACACCACTGACCATAAGGATTGCGAGAGTTGTATCGGAGAGGATCGTCAGACTCGCAAAGCTTATCAGGATTGGTATCTCTCAGAAGATCCAGATCGTTGGTACTCTAAATTATTTGACTATAAAGCAGAGTTACAGTCGATGTTCGAACAACCTAAAGTCCACAGGCTCGACGAGATTCACACCAGAGTAGATTACGAATTTCGGGCACATTTAAAGAAGGATCTTTGTGCACATAGACCGGATGATTCTGAGGATGTTATCGAATTCAAAGACCGCATCGCAATGGAACTAGATCAAGGGAGAAATATCTCAAAAGTTTTGAATGCTTACCTAACGGAGTACATCAAGACATGTCCAGACCCAGACCAAGTAGATTTCATCCTTCACCTACACGACACTACAACTCATAAACAACGAATTCCAATTTACATCTCATATTACTGCATCCCTCTGGAATCGGACTCTATCAGCGTACGGAATTACAAAAGTAAATATGCTCGAATGTTTGAGAATGAAATTCCCTACGATGAGGTTGTTGCCGCCATGAAGAAAGAGAGTGCTCGCACGAAGGATGCCGAGATAGCACAGTTACAGCATCGCCTGAATGAACTTAACCTTGCACAATCTGCGCATCTCAAAGCTAAAGCAAAGAAAGCGGAGAAAGATACACTCAAATATCTACATCATCAGCAAGTGGAAAAGGAGAGTAAAGCGCCTTGCTCATACGATGGCTGTGATGAAGATGCAGATCTATCCGTACCAGAAGGTGCAATACAATGCATCTTATGTGACTGGATTGCGTCCAAAGTTCCAGAAGATAGAGATCATAAAAGGACTTATTATTGTTCTCCTAGTCATGCACTTCTGGACCATGAAGATCACGACAAAGCTGATCACTATTGCCTGAGCGCTCATTGGAAAGATTGTTGCCTTTCGGAGCTTAGTGCAGATGAGGAGGTATCCCATGATGGGATGTGTTTGTGCAAAGTTTGCATGGTTAGTGGACATAAGGCTCTTTTCTGCTCCGAGGAATGTTATGAGAAGAACTATAATCAACATGCTACAGAGTGGCACACGGACGAAAACGCACAGAGGTCATTGGAAATTTTCAGAATTCCGGATGATTTTATAGTTGAGGATGTTGTTGATGATCCTGGAATAGAGAGTGGTGAAATAGTGGACACGGAGATGCATGGTGTTTAACGTGGGTGTCATACCAGCTCTGGTGTATTGTATATTATTAGGTGGTTAGAGTCAAACAAATTTTAATCTCGAGGCCGCTTCTGAACACTTAGTGAACATGGTTAGAACTTTTTCCTGGCTACCCACCCCGACATCAGAAAGTGTTAGCAGCACATGCGAGTGACATTCAAAAATTGTACAGGGATGAAAAGACAAGTGTGTTACATTCTCTGCGAATCTCGTGCAAGTGCTACAAAAGATGACGCAGTATAACAAACCAATAGCCAAAGGTAGAGTGTGAGGGGAAACCTCTCACGAATATCATTCAATACGTTTCACTGCAGGTCTGTGACTCTGCTCTCTTGGTGAAAATCACATATTCCTTTCACCCCTGGGGAGACCCACCGACCGTGCTAGATTTCTTGTGTATTGAGCTCATTTCTCAATCTAAGTATGCAGTTTATTTTTTGAGGCTATATCCAATTGTAATTCAAGCATCTCATAATGCCTCGTCGAATTAAAATATTGAGCGTCACAGCTTCCAGCTCTCGAGATATACATTCCTAGAGACTACATCTATAGATGTGTAGATTTGCATAGGTCTTTCCCAAACTCAATTCCTGAACCCATAAACCCCATTATTTCCACATCACATTATAAGATACAAATTGCACGCTAGCCAGCCCATTCAAGTCTTTGTATCCGGACCCTACCACACTGCCATTTGCCAGAACTCTCGGATAGTAGAAAGTTCTATCCTCCAGCGGATTCTACACATTCGCAGAAACAGCTCTCTTAGCCTCCTTGTTTGCCTTGATGTTTCAATCAACATCCATCCTCAAGAACCTCTCAGTTTTGCTTCTCCAGTTTGAGATGAATAGAAACACAGGTGAATGTTTTGCCACCATCCCTTAACGTAAACCCTTCCGGACACTCAATGATTTCATTGAAACCTAAAGATCGTTTCGATAGATGGGATTCCTGGGCCAGGCGACAGCTGTCAGTAGTCTCACGGGGACTTAGTAAATCGCGCTCTATGCATACTCACTATATGGGCATTATTACTATATGCTGTAATGTTTCCTCTGGATGTAAGAAGTCTCTTGAAAGAGTTAACGAAAATTGCGCGAGTGTCATGCAGATAATGTGAGTGAATGTTGAATCGTTAAAGCGGAACAATGAGATGAGATTTCTTACTGGAATAGGTGTTCCGAAAACAACTCGAACGGATGTGAATCCGAAAGTGAAGACGGATAGCAGGTGCATTGTAAAGCGTGGATGTAGATCGTCGGTGCGAATTGTTGGACCTAAGTTTTGGGTACTTGTCGACGAGAAAATGTTTTATGCGCGATACAAACGTCAAAGAGAAAACTATCAAAGTTCAGGAAAAGACAGAAATCTAGGGGTAGTGTCTAATTTTATAACATTGTGCCAGTATATTTACTTCAGATTGTGGTAATAAAAAAAGGAACGTTGCTTTCATTCGCGTACTCATAACCCATATAGCCGATTTGACATCGGGAGTGCCAGTGTCAAGTAATTTGGTTCAACCTCCAATCTTTGTGTTTTGTATTACTGAATGAGACATCAGACGAAAATACTCCACGAGTTGTGTGACTATATGACTGTGAATGCCACGCTAATGCATGAGGGGCATGGGCTTGAACTCCACAGAAAGGGAAAAGGATGTCCGAAGTTATATAATCTAGAGCCATGAAAGTAGTTTGATTGTAAGTTTCGGGTCCTACCCGCTTCTTAATATACATCCCGTGCTAGCACTCAGGAGTGTAACGACACTACAACATGAGATCTGTCATTCCACAGGGAGATAAACTCGGGTATAAAAGAGGAAGTTGAATACCTCATACCATTTCAAGCAAACAATGCATACCAACAAAGACCACACCATGGTCACTTGACTTCTAACCCCGAGATGTATTTGATTATGCCTAGTTCGAGACCCTCGAGGCAAGCCTAGAAGCACCGAGTGCTCACCATAAAGTAGTGACTTCTGACTCCTTGGCAGATAAAGTCATCTTGTAATACTATTCAAGATTTCATCGACTATAGCAGATAACCCTCGTTGAGAATAAAAGGTACGATCTCTGAACAACAATCACTTAACCGTAAAAGAAGATCTAGTCATTATTAAGAATATACAGAGTCTTCAGTATCGTTTTACCTAATATACAGCTCATGATCTAGAACACCACTTATTATATCAGACTATATATCTCCAATGCTCGGCAAACATGTATCGGCGACTAGAAGTAAAGAATTTTTGATTCGATAAATTCTCATACTTCCATCGTATGCAGCAAGAACAATATTAAATTTTGATTATATTCTCGGCGTCTCTAGATCTCTATGAATCTTAGTATCGATACAATTCCCATAAAGATAATAGTGATATTACTATAAAGAGCTAGAGCTGTATAGAAGAACCCCCCCCCCCCCCCCCCAAAAAAGTTCAAAGAACAAATTCTTATCTTCCTTTCGTAAACTTCTTGTTTTATCAACTAGTGCTCAGTTCTCACAATTAGCTATTAACTCCATCATTTCCCCATCACCATGCCAGCCATACCTTCAATAAGATCAAACAGCAGCCAGTCAGCCAGCCACGAGAATTTCACCCTGATTTCCACCTTCTACATCCCCCTCCTAACAAATCAAATCTCCTCAGATGAATTACGTCGAGTCCGAGTCAGTTCCTCAAAAATTGCATATCCCAAGATCGTGATCCCATTTAGACATTTCGTCCTCCTCCCTAGTATAGACAATAGTGTTTCCCGTATTTATATACGGGTTAGTTTAATAGTGCATATCGATTTTTTTCGAAATATATACATACATAATATAAAATTCAATGCCACTAAAGATATTCAATATTATTTTAATATTGAATACTATTGATAAGATACGGGAATACAAATCTCTGATTGGATTAATATTAAATAAACCGAAGTATGAGAATTTGAGATTATGTCTAGATTTTAATAATATCAATATCAAATTATATATTCAATCTAATTATTATTAATTCATAATAAATTATTAATATTATTGAAAATTTTAATATTTTTGATACCTTTAAATATAAATATCAATATTATATATTATTTTTACGAATTCGATTATTTTAAGAGATTTAGAAATAATTGAATAGTATTTTTTATTATTTAAGCTTTCTTAAGATTAATATTGATTTTTTATATTGCCTTTTTTTTCAGTTTTCCCATATATCTTTATAAATATCCACTTTAAATAATATCTATAGTAATGAATATTCAATTGTCTAATACATACTATCTATAATATCAAAAGTTTTATATTACGCTATAATTTTACTATAGTATACTATTAGCTATACTGCTCCTCCCTAGAGCTCTTTTCATCCATACCCTGAATATAAATTTGTCTAATCCATCGATTTCAGTCAGTCAGTATTGTTAAGCGAGCTTGAGCTTTATACGATGCGGATCGACTTCACAGTACTTTCTTCGGTATATAATATAATGCGTAGAATATAGACGTAATGAATTGAGCCTCCTTCTCCTTCTCCTTCTTCTCTCAATCTCAATCTCTAAACATCTCAATGCAATCCGGAATCTCATCTCTGAGCAGGCCTTAGGAAAATCACCTAGTGGTATCTCACATCAACATAAGTGTAGACTTGATCTGGATATGATGGATTTGGTATATTCTAGATATCCCCTTCAATTGTACTCAGGAAGGTTATCTATCCCTTTCCTTTCTTAACACTCAGGAACATTCTCTCCAGCTCTTAACATTCTTCATTGTTTCCATAATCACAAAAAGATAATATGAAGAATAAACGATCTCACTTGATCCTCACCAAACTCATATCCACCCGCTCGAGTCGACAATAATCGATTCCTATCAGTGACATACATATACATTCCCGATAACCTCACTGATATATACATATACATGTATATATATTTCCTCCAAGGAATACTATACCATACCACACTACACCACACCGAGTCAAACAAATCCATCTATATAAATAAATATAAAAATAAATAAATAAATATAAAAAATTCAAACTTCAATTCAAACAACATTAACAACACACAATAAATGAATAATATCATCTAAAATCCGAAATCCCTTGCAGAAACACGAACATCCTACATCTTATCAATCCAATCCAATCCAATCCAATCCAATCCAATCCAATCCAATCCAATCCAATCCAATCCAATCCAATCCAATCCAATCCAATCCAATCCAATCCAATCCAATCCAATCCAATCCAATCCAATCCAATCCAATCCAATCCAATCCAATCCAATCCAATCCAATCCAATCCAATCCATCCATCCATCCACTCACCCACCCACCCATCCACCCATCCACCCATCTATTCATCTAATCATCTATCTCCATATCAAAATATCAAAATATAAAACTCCAGTTATCTAAACAACTTTCATCCCAGATAAATTCACCAACAACTCAACCTAATACAAAGCCAACATCAACCCCAACCCCAACCTCATCACCAAATCCATCCTTGACCCTACCACCACATTTCCTCTTAGCTACCTACCTACTAGGTACTTACAGTAAGTACTGCTCAGTGATTCAAAAAAAACAAAAAAAAAAACACAAATTGCCTGATTTGGTGTGATTTCAATCCATTTCATGTCATTTCATTTCATGTCATTAATCTCAAAGGTATTTATCTTTCTCCCATCCACATCCCTCTTCTCCTATCCCCCTTCATTTATTTCAATCATTTCCTATCATGTCCCCATACCCCAAATCATTCTTCATTCAAAGAATATGATAATCCATTTCATTTATTGCCTAATACCCGTCCCGTCATACATGCTATGCATCATCAAAAAAAGAAGAAAAGAAATTGATACGTTTTCGTTTCCTAGGACAGAAAGAGAAGAACAAAGAAAAAGAAAAGGTAAGAGGTTTCAAATGTACAAATCGAGTTCCCTCCAGAATATGCACTTCTAGGATCTCAAAATAGAGTCTGCCTACCGCCAGCTTGTCAATCGTTCAAAAATCGTAATGGCGCCCACCCAAAACTCCATTCCATGCCATGTAAAATCATCTTTCTCTTTCCCATTCCTTCTTAATTCATAACCTCATTCATTTGCCCTGCACCAATCCCTCACTACCTCAATCCCTCGGACTCGGCAACGGACTAACCGTATCCAATGGTGCCTTATGTAAGGCGGGTTGTGCATATGTACCCATGAGACCCAATTTCTTCCTCTCGATAGCACTTTTAACCCATTCTGCAACCTCTGAGTCTTCGGTTCCTGTCAGGATACCATTTGATGTATCTTGCTTTACACCATCTTCCAGACTTAAACTGCATACATCGACCTGATCTTCATCTTCCTCTTCATCTTCTTCCGAAATTGTGTTTGGTTTCGAAAGCTCAGCCAACCATGGATGTTGAAGTAAATCGCTGTATGTAGGACGCATATTTGGGATTTTGTTAAGACATCCTCGAACGAAATTGCGAGCAGTTGGGGAGAAACCTTCTGCAGGAAGATCGGGTGGTTCACCATCGACAATTGCCTATTACATGTTAGATTCAAACCTCAAGATAAAGAAATAATAAAACATAAGAGAACTTACACTTAATTGTGAAAAGATATTATTATATGTCTCTGGTGGATATGGATATCTTCCCATTGCGCACTCAATAACACTTAATCCCAAGGACCAAATATCACTTTGTACACTATAAGTTCCACCTCCAGGATTTGCACCAGCTTGTGAAATTCCACCACCCGAAATTCTTTCTGGTGCCATATATGATTGACATCCAATGTTCGTTTTCGCGATACTAGCGACTAAATTCCCAGAAACACCAAAATCACAAATTTTGACCTGCCCATTGGTATTTACGAGAATGTTCGTTGGCTTGACATCTCGATGGATGATGTTGTGTTCGTCTTTCAGGGTTTTTAGACCTTGAGTTGTCGCATAGGTGATTTTCCTCAAGACATTTTCGGGAATACCATCACCGTAAATCTTATCAATCGACCCTCCATCCATGAACTCTATACAGATGTAAACAGCTCCTTCTTGAAAGAATGCACCGTAAAAGTCAATAATGTAAGGACTCAGACATCTATGAAGGATGTCCAATTCCATAATGATAGCGGCGAATTTGGCTTCGTCAAGTTCCAATCTAAGTTCTTTCATTGCCATTACCACACCCGTTGTATTTCCTCCGGGTTTCACTTCGGCATCATCGGTATCCGTTGTAGATGATTTATTACCTGCGAGACCCAACCCAGGTTTGCGCATTCGTGGTCTTGCATGTCGAACTTTGTAAACAGTACCATAATTTCCTTTACCCAATTCTTCCAAGGTATCAACCTCATCCAAAGATATATTGAAATTTGTACCGTTTGCAAAATCGATACCACCTCCATGAATAACTGCTTTTCCTGCAAATTTCAAGGTTCCTTTCTCCGTGTCCACGTATTTTGCAAATTGATTAAACATAGAACCTCCATTTGCAGTGTTGGGTGCACCATTTGATTCGGAACCTGGCGTGGCAGCTGGAGCTGGAGGTAGACCACCAGGTAATTTCATACCTCTTCTTGCGCTTAATCCACCACCACCCATTTTCATTTTCGGAATTACCGGAGCGGAAGCAAAGTTTTGTGGTGGAGGTCGCATGTTGGGTGGTAATTGTAATCCTCCAGGTAATCCATCTACGACAGGTGAAGCTGGGACCCCCGGTGATGAAATTGTCGCGGGTAATTGTGGTCGTGGGGAAGGTGCGCCTTGTCTTGATGCGTGAAATGCCTTCATTTTTTCTGCCATGGAAGTAGGTAAACCACCACCAGGTTGTCTGCCCGCTTGTGAGGATCTACCTCCTCCTGGTATCGATGGACCAGGTCTTGGTCTTCTGGCATTCTGCAACATACCAAGAGGTGTGGAAGATGCTGTCATGTTGGCTATTCCCTCGTTTTCTGACGCTGGTCGAAGAGACGGTATAGTAGGAGGTTTCGAAGAACTAGGTGATGTAGGAGCTTCGTTCGTTTGATCATCGGTAGGCTTTTCTTGAGGAGGGGTATCTTTAAAAGCAAAATCGGTTGAATCGCCCGGAGCACCCATCGTATCTAGTTGAGGATTATCTGCCATTATGCTGATAAGAGAATTGTTCGCATTCGAGAGATATTATGAGCGGTGGGGTAAGAATCGAATGTTATTGTCAATCTTTCTGGCGTGAAAAGGATTAGTGAGTACATGAAGTGATTGATATCTCTCTTGGCAAAAGTATATTTTGGATTGAAGAGTAGAGATTGGAGGCCTCACCTTCTTAATGAATCAAACTGGTCAAGACTGAAGAACGGTCACTGGTGAAATGTATTTTGGCTTCACAATTGCCGTAGGGAGATTCAGGATGATCGGTACTTTGATGAACTGGAAATATTCCGATCAAGAAGAGGGAAGGCTGGTCTAGAGCATATGCTAGATATACCTAGACCAAATATCTACTAGTAGTTCTTCTGATTTTCACTCGTGTGAACTTTGTTTGGGTGTTTAGGTGTTTAGATTATCCTTAGGAGATAATGGAGTCGTTGAGCCACAAGTTGGTATAGTGGTCTGCGAAAGAATCTGGGTCTTGACCTTTGGCGGAAAGGATATTTGGGGCAATTCGAGACGAAGAAATGAAGCTATCGACTGATTTGAACTTTGGTCGTGGCGGGTCGAAGCTTAAGATGCTGGGGGCGCCGTTTCTAACTTGGCTTTTTTTTCCTGGTGGTTTTTTCTTCTTCTTAGTCTGCTCCTTTTCTTCCTTTCTCTGCCTTTCTCTTCGAATCTTTCACTCCCGATGTGTCGAGCCGAATGAGTGGTTTATAATAGTTGGCAAAAAGAAGGATTGGAGACTGGAGGTCTAGGTTCTTTAATGGGACGGGACGAAGCTTTGATTAATAATGAGGGGAAATGATATTTACGACAAGTAGAAGTGGTGGTGGGAGTGGTAGGAGTGGTGGGAGTGGTGGAAGTAGTGGAAGTGGTGGGAGTGGTGGAAGTGGTGGAGGTAGTGAGAGTAGTGGAAGTAGGGTGAGAGTAGTAGGAGAGTAGTAGGAGAGTAGGTGGGTAGTCGTAGTAATAGAGATTGAATTGAGAAGTTTTCACGGAATTCCCAGATATTTATTTAGGATCTTGATGCGACTATCAAATCCATGGTATGTGTGTGATTGTATGGGATCGAGGTGGGAAGTTGGTGAAAGAGATTCTGGTTATGGTGGGTGTCCCCAAAAAGCATTCAAAATCAAAAAGATCTTGATGTCAGTTAGCAATCAATGGGAGAACGTAAGAACGTAAGTGGTAGGTGATCCGTAACCATCAATCCTTACAATTGCTGATATAGTTAGTACTGGTAAAACAAGGACAATAATATAAATAATATAAATATCATAATGAAAGACAATTAATTACTATATATTATTTACCTGAGTACTAACACCCATCTATCTTTTAAATCATTTTCAACGAAATGAAGTTTTTGCTTTCGATCTCAAGTTGATGATGTATATTATTTTATTTGTTTTGACTTGATACCTATACCTGTAAATGTTAATATCGATATTTCTTCTATAGATCTAGATATTATAGATTTCGATCTGAATTTAGGTTAGATGTACTTTATATGTATATGTATTTGTATTTGTATTTACATTTGTAATTATATCTATGTCTGTCCATACCTACATCTACTCTACCTAGTAGATATCTATATCTACATCTATACTAACACCTAGGTATTTATATGTATAGGCATTTATTTATTTATCTATCTTATTTCACATCGTAAAGACTAAATCCTATATACAGAACACATAAAATCCATCCATTACATTGCTGTATCGAATGAAAGACGATAAATGATACATGATAAATGATCCAAATGACAGAATGGGGAGCATCTGAAGCACGATGACGTTGAATCCGAGAGTGAAGGAAGAAAATCGATCTGATGGAGGGGCATTGATGAGGGGGGGGAGTATAAAATTCAAGGGGGTGGGAGAATCAGAGTGTGAATCGTGATATCCATACTTAGTACCCACGGAGTACGGAGTATACTGGTACGGCTGGAGTGAAGCTATCTTCACCTGCAAGAGTAATAGTTACTTACTACTTATTACTGTACCAGTACTATTCAATACGCATGAAAGGATTCATCAATTTGATTGGTTCAGATGAGCGAGGAGATGGATCTTTCACTGGATCACAATTGAATCACATTTTCTCAATTTTTTTCTCAATTTTCTCATTTCGCAACTCTAGTCCCTCATGTTCTCCAATCCCCAATCTCCATCCAATCTTCAAATCTCCATCCTCATAAACCGGGGGGCATCTCGGAGCTCACCCATCCACCCACCCCACTATCAATCTTGAATTCAAGTCAAGCCACATACGAAAGAAATTGTCCAAACTCTTTGGTTCGTGGATCAATTGCTTTGGAGATGGAGATTGATCAGATTTGTCCCATTTGTATGGACTATGCATGGACTATGGAGTATGAGGTATGGAGTATGAAGAAAAATTGGTATGATTCGAACCATGAATTGGATGTAGATCAACTTACGATATGTATGACTATCTACGTAAACATACGGTACCAAACCCTTTGACGTTGTGATCAATGGAGTGATATACGTACCTACCCGTGGACATCTACGTACTTTTCTTCACCTCTTCTTTACCCTTCCTGGATGGATATATTTACTGTACAATGACTACTTTGGGACATTAGACCCTGGATGACGTGGTTGAAGAAAAGGAAAAACACGTCCCGTTGTAATTCTGCTCGATAAGACATCTACGAATGATGATAATATGGATGTATAATATGGATGTATAATATGTATAGTGTGTAGGTTGTATCGACTGGGATCTTGATACTATTGATATCATTTCCCAAACATTCAACTCCAATAGGTACCCAAGTGCCGGTTCTCTGATGGTAATGTCAAGTTTGGCAAGTTTTGCAATTAGATACTAGTAGGTATGGTAAACGAGTCAAGTTAGGAGATACCAAGGAGGTATTGACGGTATAAGCCGCCTTAGCATAATTATCTTCATCCTCATCCTCATTCTCATTCTCATTCTCATCCACTTCCACTTTCACTTCCCAGGAACTCAACTTCCCCTATCAATCCAAAGGGAGTGAGGCTGAGGCTGCGGTGTCGGTAGACCATCCATTAGTACTAATGCATCCATAAACATACGCCTGACTATATTTATTAACTTTTCACCATAGAGAAAGCACAGTCGGGATGAAGGGTCCGGTCCAAGTTGTCAAAAGTTATACTCTTCCCTATTGCATCCCCCAATTCTCTAACCTCAAACTCAAATTTGGATCGATGATTTGATATATGATTTGATAGGTCTCTCCGTGGCGACGGTTACCTCCAGCTAGGTATGCATTCTTGGTTTCATAAAAAATAGGGCACCAGCCTTGATACTCCTTCCACATGGTTTGTTGTACTTTCCTTCCCGTCCCATCGTTATATTTCCTGGAATCTCCAGCTAGGAGCTAGGTAGGCATGTCGGCTTTTACCAACATCTTTCCCTTGCAGCATCTTTTTACCATTTGGGATGTCTCCAGCTTCTTCATGATTGGAATCATGCCAACTTATAGAGTGGCTCGAGTCGAGTGGGTAAGACTGGATATGATTGAATTGGATGCTTTGACATTTCTCTTTCGGTTCTTCATGCAAGTTAACGTCAGTCATTCATTTATAAACAAGGAAAGCCAAGAAATTGTGGAGTTTTGGCAGTGAGTGAGTGCCCAGGTGAGGTTTGAAACTTGGGAAAGATTTCATCGTCATTATTGTGGCACGGTGGCACTGTGGCTTGATGTAAATAGTGGCTGGGTATGAGTAGTGGCTGGGTATCGCTTGTTATCAATGCAGGTGCCCAGGTGAGCGACCATACACAAGTTGGATTGATTCTGATGGCGATATGGACAGTGAACAATGGACAGTGGATATGATTGATGGCGATATGGACAGTGAGCAATGGACAGTGGATATGACAGTTGAAGTATATACGGAGAAGAGCGAAGAGAGGCGAAGAGACTACGAGCTGGGCTGAATTGAGTGGATTTGAATGGTATATCGAATGTACGAAGGATACCTAGTACCTCTCCTCTCCTATTTCCATGAATTTGAAATCATTCAAGCCAACAATTTCATCATCTCAAGCAGCACCAAGCATCACCAAGCATCACAAAGTTACACACCAAGAAGGATGATATGAAGTATTTCTCTTCTTTTGTTATACATCACATACCTCGATACCATTTGTGACATGCATTTCCAGATATTCACATCTCAATGGTCAATGTACCAAAGTATATGTCAATGAGAAGCACCAGAAGATGTGAATAGATTTTCTTTATATAATAGATACCGAGGGACGATAATGAAAAATCCTTTGGATACAACATCGAGGTAGTATTATCGTCTTGGCCGAATACCGAGAGGTAGTGGGTAGAAATATTATTGTGATCAATGTACCGCACCTGCATGAAGCCTTATTGTATATCGTGAACGAGGAGGGAGTTGGAGTATATATGAGAGTTGGCAAGGACTCGACAATTATGAGTATTGGAATGTAATCTTGCCATAATCTTCAATCCAATTCACTTCAGTTCACTCAATTGACGATATTGATTCCTACTCTCCCATCAATTGGCTCCTTTTTATCTCTTTATCATATCACAACATCACGTTTCAACCAATCATAACTGGATTCAATTCCAAGAATATCTTCCGCCTCAATCAACTTCTTGATAATTCCAGTCAACCTCTTTGTTTGGCCCTCGTGCTCTTCCACTCACACTGACTCTTACGTTCAAGTGTTTGCTGCCTTATTTGTTGTTGTCATACCAGACCATACCTACTTCTCAATATCAAATTCCTCAACTCAATGTAACTCGAGAACTCGAGAACTCGAGAACTCAAGAACTCAAGAACTCAAGAACTCGAGAACTCGAGAACTCGAGAACTCAAGAACTCAAGAACTCAAGAACTCAAGAACTCAAGAACTCAAGAACTCAAGAACTTCTCACCAACTCTCAATATCAAACCGTCTGATCATCATATACATACCCAGTCCCGTCATAAGCATAAGCATAAGCACAAGCACTTTACTTATTCATATTCCTTGTCATCATCATCGCCCTTTCATTCGTCAATGTTATTTGTCCACGCGGCGACGTGCTCAGACTTGGTCCAAAAATTGAATGGCTGAGAACGGATCAACATCCACATCTTCCGTAAGTAATCATTTACCAAGGTACGGTACAGGACGCAGTCTAGCTACTTATTCCACCATACCATCCTTGGCCTTATCGCATTTGCAAAATTCAGGTCCGGCCCAAGAAAAGCTAAAACCACGTCAGGTTTGCCCAGTCGTTACACAGCCGCCGTCGCTCAATATTTCTCATTCAATAGCTTGAGGGAGAAAAGAAAGAAGGAGAAGAAGAAGAAGAAGAAGAAGAAAGGAGTAAAATAGAGAAGCTGATTGCGCTTCACTTCATCAATATATTTGATTGTCTTCCATTCACGCCGAACAATCTCACAAACTTAATTCAAACATACGAAAAACATTATCAAACTTCTTCAAAGATTGTTTGAAACCTCAATTGTCGAAGAGGACGAAAGTACCTCGATTATCAACAACCTCACATACTTCGTCCAATTTCTATCGCAGACATTGGTTTGATCGTTCGATCCCGTTAAAATCATCATGGGATTATTCACATCACCTACTTCCTTTCGACTGGCCAATCTAGCTACCAATAACGATGTCGGCGCATCTTCTATCTCAACACGATCCCTAACAGATGTCGCGTTCGGCACTATGGCAAATGACCATTCTTCACATCCTGCCCTTGGTCATCTTATACTATTAGTCTTCGAAGCCGTCATGGAAGTCGTATGTGTTAGTTTACCCGGTTATATCGTGGCAAGACAAGGAATGTTCGATGCAGACAAACAGAAGTTTGTTGCAAATCTCAATGTTGCGCTCTTCACACCTTGTTTGAGTAGGTACCTTGGGACCTGGAGAAATATGGATAAAGGCTAATATATTGGATAGTCTTCACCAAATTGGCATCTCAATTGACGGCAGATAAATTGGTCGAACTTGCAGTCATCCCAGTTATCTTCATCGTGCAAACATTGGTCTCATATCTAGTTTCGGTAGGGGTTGGTAAGGCATTTGGGTTTGGAAAGAGACCGGCCAACTTTGTTACTGCGATGGGTGTATGTTATTGTTCCTTCGGCCGTTCGATTGATAAAAGTGCTAATAGTCTTAATAGGTATTCGGAAATTCAAACTCTTTACCCATTTCCCTCGTCATTTCATTGTCGCAAACATTAAAAGGTTTACATTGGGACAAAATACCTGGAGATAACGACGATGAAGTTGGCGCAAGAGGTATCCTATACCTTCTCATCTTTCAACAATTAGGTCAACTAGTTCGTTGGAGTTGGGGTTATCATGTTTTACTTGCACCACCCGAAACCTATAAGGATGAAGAAGAAGGACGATACAGAGATGAACCTGTTCTAATCCCTGGATTGGATGGCGAAGAAGATAATGATGATAATGGTGAATCGTCCTCGAATTCTTCCAATTTCGGTGGCAGAACACCAGTTACCCACGCTTTACATGACAATTCCGATGAAGAAGAACCTGCAAAATTACCTGGTATCATGGCCACACCTACGAATGGAAATCACTTACCAGGCAACAATAATGATATAACTTCATTCCCAAGTATTCGAACACCACCATCCGAAGAGGAATTAGAAATTCCAGATGGAATTCGAGGTTGGATCCCTAGGGCAAAATTCCATACTAAACGAACCGTCGCTAAAGCATCTCATCATACCTATCATGCTTTACCAACTCCTGCTCAAGGACTCGTCACGAAAGTTTCAAATTCTACCAACAGATTTTTAAATGGTCTTTGGGAATTCATGAATCCCCCCCTCTGGGCTATGCTTCTCGCTGTGATTGTCGCATCTATTCCAAAACTTCAACACCTTTTCTTCGCTGAGGGATCTTTCATCGCCAACTCCGTTACACGAGCCGTCTCTCAATCAGGAGGTGTCGCCGTTCCCCTCATCTTAGTCGTCCTCGGTGCGAACCTTGCTAGAAATACACTTCCTCAACATGTTCTCGACGAAAACTCAGAAGAGAATCAAATTGGCACAAAACTTCTCATCGCTTCCTTGATCTCCAGAATGTTACTTCCAACATTGATCATGGCACCACTTTTAGCTTTAACAGCAAAATATGTTCCAGTTAGCATATTGGATGATCCAATTTTCGTCATCGTCTGCTTCTTGTTGACAGGTGCACCTAGTGCTTTGCAATTGGCGCAGATTTGTCAAATCAATGGGGTTTATGAGGGAGTGATGAGTAAATTACTTTTCCAAAGTTATGTTATTTGGATTTTGCCAAGTACATTGATTCTGGTTATGTGTGCCTTGGAGGTTGTGGAATGGGCTGCTTAGGTTGAGTGTTGATGAGACGAGTGCTTTGAGTTGTGTGTCCGGAAAAGGGGCATTCGATTGAAGGTTGAATGATGAGATGGAAGTGGAATCCATTCACGAGTCAAGTGGATGGAAAATTCGAAACGAAAAACAAATAAACTGTACACGATAGGCATACATGGATAAGGCTTGCGCCAGGAAAACCATATGGAATTGTATATTTATTAGGTGGATGAAAGGTTGCATCAGCGTGGCTCGGCGTTTTTGGGATATTATTTTATTTTAATTTGATCAATGCAGGGTATGGCAATGATGTACTTGTAATGCGCACATGTTGTGGATTTTAGAATGGGGTAGCTAGAGGGAAAGGAGGAGGAGAGGAGGAGCTTAATCACGATACCATAAAATACGTTTGAGAAGTTGATAATAGCTACCTACCTTGCAATCAATCATACATGTGTCATGTACTACTATTCATTCATAAATTTTGACATTCATACACATACATGTATATCGGATTCTATATTACATTGAATATTTCAAAGTGAAGACTTGAATTGAAGATTAGATAGATGTATATACATGTATTCTTTGTCATGTAGAGTAGATAAAGAGGGTGGGTATGAAAATTTTATTTTGTGTCTTTCTCGGCGATTAATTGAGACTGACTGGTGGGAGTGTGGTGTGGTGGGAAGTTTGATGGATTTTGAGTTTTAGATGGAGGAGATGGGGGAGGGATCTGGAGAGAGGGAGAGAGGGAGAGAGGGAGAGAGGGAGAGAGGGAGAGAGGGAGAGAGGGAGAGAGGGAGAGAGGGAGAGAGGGAGAGAGGGAGAGAGGGGTCAATGGTGATTCTTGATATAATGTATGCATATATACATTCCTTTTCATTTTTATTATCCTAAAAAAAACCTAGTATCGTTATCATTATTATCATTATAAAGGAATTCCTTTGTGAATAATAAAAATAGATTTATAGTATAGGTATCTGATGATCTATATGTAAGAGTTCTGAAACCTACTCACCGTATATATAACGCTTTTTCAGCAAAAATATACAATTATTTAGCTTTTTATACTCTGGTTTATTTATAATTATATAAGATAAAATTGAATATAATATTATAGAAAGATTAAGAATTATTTAAATTATTTAAAAAAATATATTGTGGTTTATTTTTAACTATTTTTATAATAATATTTTTAAAGAGTTAAAATTGAAAATTCGAAAAAATTCGAAAATTCGCTTATTTTGTATAAAAAAAAGCATTACAAGTTAAAAATTCTGAACTTTTTCAATTAAAAACTTATATAATTTTTAATAAAAATATCTAAAAATAAATTAGAAATTTTTATATTTAAAGAATGATTTATATTATTTACTAAAAAGTTTTAATAATTTAATATCAAAAATTTAATTAATTATATAGTATTTTAGTTTATATAGAAAAATATGAATTTTGTAGGGATTTTGTTACATTTGTTACAGGGGTGCGGTAAGTAGGTTCCAGAACTCTTATCTCGACTCTTGAGATATCTGATCTGATCTCTCGTGTGAGAGATTTAGCATGGGAGATTCGTACCGCGAGTTTTAGTTTTGAGGCCTGCTTCTTGCGTAATAGATTGTGGTTGTATGGGATGGAGAGGGGAAAATTTCTGGTGATGGGATGGGATGGGATGGGTGATGGATGTGAAGATTTTGAGTAAATAGGAGGTTTTTGTTATTGGGCATAGTTTGTATATTGGAGGGGGAGAAGTTCTTGAGGGGTAGAGTGAGGTGAAGGGGGTATAAGTATAAATACTTTGTTATTGATACTACGGTTTGTATTCTTAGCGATTTCCTCCAGTGGAAGGAAATTTATTAAAGATTTTTGTAAATTCTTCATTTTTGTTTATTATTTTTCTCGAGAACTGAGAGATTGAGAAATGCTTCCCCGAGGTCTGTATGGGAATGGGAAGAAGGTGAGGGAAGAGAAATTTGATGGGAGAGGGAGGGAGGGAGAGAGGGAGAGATATATATCGGATTGTGTCGCTGTTATTGGTTTAGCTTGTTGTTTTTTAATCGTTTGACTATTCTCATTCAGAACAATTTAGATACTCCAGCTAGGTATTACTTATTCATCGTCGCGATGTAATACATTATTACTCTTCAATGGCCATTCTTCAATATCAGATCTCGCCAGAACAGAGATGAGGATGTTCCTGATTAACAACTATATCTTAATCCCATGAGTGATTAATCCCGGTTGACTTTATTAATATTTTTACCTGGTTTAGCTGGTACGAGTGAGGATATTTATACAAGTCTCTGAATTATCTTCTAATCATCGTAAGATTACATAGGTACTAGAAGGTAATGAGTAAATCTCAGAATGTAGAATTCACAATGAAAGTGGTGAGCTTTTCTTTGAAGTTTGTATGTATGTATTTAGTTCCATCATCTATTTATTACGAAGTCGGATTATAAACTCTCTTTGTGTTCTACTGGATATAGTTGCTATCTCTAGTCCATTTATATCGAAGCAAAAGTCATCGCGATGGTATCTCTAAGTTTGTTTGTAAGTAGATTTCGATTCTCATTACCATGGGGGAAGAGAAGTTGAAGCGTGTATTATACCAGTTCTTGTCATTGTAGAAATTGGGGATATTTCTTCCGTCTTAGTGACGGTGGTTATAACAGTAATTGGACAGATTTATGGTTGCCGAAATCTTTACTCTGCCCCTTTAATCATCGCTCGCTAAGTAAGCCGCAAGCATTTTTACTGTCGAAATATTAGAAAAGTTGGTAGGACACCTTATTTTGAAGATGAATTTTTGGAAAACAAGTGAAAGTTTTTTTGTATGAGCTGGTAGACCACAGGTGGAGTTACTGATTTTTTGATATATTTCGTTGTGAAGTAGAAAATTGCTTACATTGATAGAATCGGGCGTAACGCGTTGGTTGTATTGTTTTGAAAGAATGATAAAAGAAAAGACCTTTTTATACCTCAATGATTTATTAATTTTGTAGAAAGTATTCCCTTTGATTTGTATCTTCCTTCTGGATTATGTATATAAGAGTGAGAACGAGTATTTACTGGTAGGGTAACGGGGTTAATGAATAGGAATTGAGGTTGAGAGGGGCTAGTTGGGCCATACGTTACATTTCCCGATGTGTGAATTCAACAAAAATTGTCTTGGGTATAGTCATTTGAATAATTAGATATCAAAGATAAACATATATAAATGTTAGCCCTACGAACAAAATGAGAAATTCAGAATTAATCAAAGTCAAAGAACAAGAGCTACAAGATGATATGCTGTTGAATCCATTTCAAAGTTGAGTTCTGAAGCTTATCTCGCATTACTACAAATCATATCTTCGATGAAATTCACTCATGGCACTGTTTATTATCTCATAGTAACTAATCGTAATCACTATCTCGTCACTATAATTACCGCTGCCATCCAAATATCATCGATTGATGAATATCTTTCCTAACCCTACCCTATATTTTGACGTTGTCACACAGCATTAGAGTATACCAAGGCCTCGGGGTATATTTACTGTTTTAATTCCATCGATTTGAATATTAACCTTTTGCGTCACGCTTGACTTTTAATTATTTCAAAAGGGCAACTTTTATATAAGCCCTAGTAGTTAATTACTCAGGATGGATTAACTTCAAGCTTGCCCTTTGATTGCTTCCACAGCGAAGGTGAAATTTAGAAGAATGGATATTATATAACCAGAGATTTTACCAGGTATTTTCAAGTCTCAAGACGGTAGTATAAATTCAAGCTGAAGAATCATTATATCCTCAATTTCGATTGACCGATCAATTTACCAGCGACATGGAATTTTTGAACGAATGGTGGTGTATGTAAGTCTATGTCCAGAAAATCTAAATCCATAAGACAGCAATGGGGGCATAGAAGTGTAGATTTTAGATGAGAAATTCAGATGAATTGCTAAGTGACAGTGATGATAATCGACAAAATATCCACAGGACTAGCCACAAAACCTCACGAAGAGTGACAGCAAGATGACACATGCTGACACCGAATTAGATTATATTCTCTACCGCGCCAATCTAGATGAGTCAAGTTATCAAAGCTTGTATTTTTGGAATGGAATTGTGCAACCCAAGGTATACAGATCCGTACCAGGAGATGAAATACTTTTTATAGAGGTTTAATGATCAAAATCTCATAACCACTAGCATAAAAGGTTGACTCTCATTGGTTGTAAGGAAATGCCACGCTGAATTACTCTTTCTTATTATATTTACAAAAATTCCGGTCATTCTCCCCTTTTTCCATTCTTCTCGGTAAGTATGATAAAAAGTTGTGGGCAGAGTGGAAATGAATTCTGCAATCAAATGTGTAGCAAGTCAAGAAAGGGAAAGCTGTTAATGAACGAAACAGTGCCATTGGCCAGACTATGAGACTTGGGGCTATCGTCAAGACGTTTGAAGATCCTTCGAGTTCTTCAGGAAAAACGGAACCTCCAGCAGTCAAATTTGAAATGAAAGAAAAACACACCTGAGTAATAGTAGTAAGTGTATCACTAGAAGAGAGAGATAAATTGCGAGGCTCGATAGTCAACGATAAGTGAAAAAGAAGACGACAGTGAAAATGTCTGTCTATTGTTATATTCTCTGATCGAATGAAAAATTGTCTCTCGCAGCACTTGGAACATTCCCTGTCAAATGAATCTCAATAATTCCTTCACAGGACTACTCATAGTCGTCTCTCCAATTTCTCTCTACTACTTCAAATTCAGCCTACGGCTCCTATCAATTTATAGAACTAGTTTCCTATTCTAATTTCCACCGAGTTCATATTGAGAAAATCGGAGGGATACGTAATTTTCAGATGATGCGCTTGTCTTGATTCGACCTTTCTCTCAATTTCCCAGCTTTATCAAAACAAATACCTAGGATTAGTGTATATAATGCTTTGCTTCAATGGAGAATTTGAACTCAAAGGTCTTAATCAAGTAATCATAGTGAACGGCGATAGGAATTAGGGTGGGATGCGCTTCTGTGAGGTTTACGGAAACTAGTAAGGTAAATTTGCTTGGAAAGATGGCTCACTCGATCAACAGGTGGTGGATTCAAGAATAACCAGAGTCATCTGACTTTTCTCTGACAACGATTAAGACAACCTTGAAAGGGAAGAAAACCATTTGAAAGTAAAAATTTGAGGTTCCACTATAGGCTAAGCATCTGGGCAGTAGAAAAAGCAGTTGAGTTGTTGATGAAAGAAATTAGAGCTTTCCCTTCAGTGACATTTCAGATCCGGATAATCATTCCTATAACTTTTGAATATATGATTCAAGTGACTTTGAGAATTTCAACTGAAATAGTAAAGAACTTGTACAGATCACGGTAGAGGTTAATTTCCACGTCGTTAGGCCAAATCAAAATCCAGAGCTACAGATATAAAAACTTCTGTTAATTCGTGAGCTATTTTGGTCAGAGATATTGGAAACTACATTGAGGAAGCAGATGGTTATGGTAACAAGATATTTTAGTTATTATATCAACAATCCTCTCTGTTAATTGCCTAGGATCTAATGTTGGGCAGCCTCTTAGTACTATTCAATGGGCAATGAAACTAGAAAAGATAGCGAGAAAATATTCAACAGCAAAAAATCCAGTAATAAGCGCCGTGTGACGATTCCTCCAATTTTTCCACCTTGATTATAAGAAACTCTCTAATGGTACCAGCATGTCAGATCTCAAAAGTTGTCGGCACCTCACTCACGGCTCGCACGGTCTACGTTCTTTTACGGAGCTGTTAATTCAGTCGGTGGTCTTTTATATCCTTGCGATAGAAACATCGAACGTTTCTTTCCCGAGGTCTGATTTTGACATTCAATCAATCATGAGACGTCTGGAATACGAGAAATAAACCAAATCCTAGATTTAGCGAGTCGGAGTAATCAGCAGCAATGAGTATAAAGTTGGGAATCGTGGACCCAGTTCAACCCTCATATAGGGATACAGTAAAAGAAGACAGGAAATGGAACATTCTATGTTTGAAGCAAATACATCTTATTCAAGAACGCAGTTTCGTTCCAAAATTTCTTGAGATATTTCGTGAGAAGATCCCGGTGGTCGTTGATTAAGTGGGTGGGAGAGGCCAGTGAACAGACATGGAATACAGACAATGAATGGATATGCCAATGACAGTGAAAGAGGCATTCAAAGTTCGGAAATATTATCTCTGCATAATATGTTGTTATACCACATCTAATCTTATCCTTGATAATCATTCCATCTATTTGTGGATTGTCATTAGCCCAGAACTGCGATACGTACGTTAACAGTATCCTGCACATCTTTATTATCCTTAAGGTGAAGTTTTAAACGATTCTCTGATTGTTCTTGGCAATGACTCTATGATTGCCTCAATGGCAACCCGCGAACTATATGCCTCACTGGCCACTACAGCTACCATCTCTAATTCTAACTCAGGTGTATCCACCACCTAACACCTCAACCCATCACCAGAACTTAAGTCCCACCAACAAAGGCTTCAAGGCTCCAAAAGTCAGTATCATATCTTCCCTGCGCATAGTCCTTGCAAAAGGATAAGCCCAGACGGGACTAGACCAACATATGAACACCAATACCCAAATCAAACCAATTATCTTCCCCAACAAAGTGTTCTTCTTTCCGCCCATAAGTCTCCAAATTTCTTGAACCCCATCTTCAATCATGATACCAAGAGCTTGTGCACAGAAAAATAACATTGCACCGGATTGTGCAGGGTAGATACCACTTCCATAATCTGCGGCCACATGTGTCGCGCCTGAGACTGCAAATGTAATGAGTACCTTGAGGTAGCGAGCGATGAGGGTGGAACGAGGAACGTGGAGGATGTTGTGGGTGATAAATTCGGCGGGGCCTTTGATTGTGAGTTGGATATTTTGGTGCCAAGATTTGCTGCATGAGTATTAGTTGATCTTTTCAGTCTCGTGGCTTCATGAATAGAAATTGAAAACGAAAACATGACTTACCTCCAGAGTCCTCTAATCGTATACGCATGTTTTGCTTCTCCAAAGAAAGGTCTCCACCGCCTCACTTCTCCACCACCAAGTCCAACATCCAATAACGCAGCCACCGAGAAGAAAAACTGAAGATAGCAAAACTGGCACACCCAGTAAAGAAGACTGATGGTGACTCTCGTAAAAATCTGGTCTCGTAAATCCGGGATACCGTCACCAAACATCATTCCAAACCATGGAATATATTCATCGCCCATCCATTTCTGATTCACATTTAGTTGTCCATCAATAGCAAGCGTATTTAAAAAATACAAAGCGACAATTATAGCAGCGTGATGAAAACAGAATCTCCATCTAGTCGGGCCAAGAATAGGATCCTTTGCATTGAAGAATGGAACATTGGAGACCTCCAGCGAAGTGCCGATATATCTAGTATTTCCGACCAGCTCTTGTCCCCATTCGGATTTTGTTTGTTTCTTTTCTTCCTTTTGATTTTCCTTTCCGATGCTCTTTCGTCTCAAGTCGTCTTTTCCATATTGCCAGTTTCGAATAATGAATCGATCGAATATAACATTGGGCATAGTAAAAGAACCACTGGCGAGAAAGCGACCTGCCCATCCTGTTGTATTGACATGTTCATTCCAGTTTGATAGTGCGATGTAAGAGAGCAATACGCTCAAGGCAAAAGCTAGAAGTCGTGCGGTGCGAGTTGTGGTATGAACTGCAGTCAGGTTGGTGAGGAGGATGTTGGCAAAGAAGAGGAGGAGGGGATGAGTGAGGGGTGTTGCGACGGTCATTATGGGATCAAATAAAGTTCGAACTTTTTTTTCTTTTCTGAAAGAAATTATCGAGAGTGTCGCAAGACGAAGTTGAACAATATATGAGTGGATGTTATACGGTTAGCTATCACGTGAAATGTATGTGGCGTTATACATCCCCTTTAGATCAGATCACCTTCCGGACGACAGTACTACATCTCTGCTTTGGACTCAATATCCAAACGTAGCCATCACATGCTGTCAAGCTTAGAGTCACTCCAATCATTCACATTCTTCATATTAAGAATCCAAGACCTACAAGGACAAAAATTTCTCTGGTTCTCGCAAGCGAGTTACGTCATGTTCTTAGCTCTGATTTTTGACGGACTATTTATGCAATCTCACATGTAGGAATCTTTGTTTACTTAATTCTGAGCCCGTCGTTATATAAGATCTAGAGCTTCTCATTTAATACGATATAAAGTATGAGTGATTGCGCATGATGATTGATAGAACCAAGAAAAATAACCCTCTAGCTGATAAACAGATTTCATTGCCCCTCTGTTCTTCATAAGCTTCACTCGTATTCCCTGAGAGCATTTCTCGTTGCATACCTATTAGATGAGTGGTATTGCGACGAGTAATTTACTTTACTTGCTATAAAATTCAGCGGCTTTAAGAGAAAGTTTCAACATTATGTGGAGTTAGATAGTTTAATATTATTGAACAAAACCGAACTATGCTTTTCTTGCTCGTCACTCATATCTCTCTCATTTCTTTCTCTCGAATTTTAACTCCACCCAAAATCCTGTACCAATTCGTCCTCATCAATTCATTCATCACCCGCTCAAATATAAAAGCTTGCCAAATTAGCCACTATATAGTTGAAGCTCGTACTCCTGAAATTATCACTTATAAACCCCCCAAAATCCGCATACAAATTCAACAACTGTGCTCCATTGCTATATTGCGGCCAAT
Organism: Botrytis deweyae; assembly: GCF_014898535.1. Lineage (NCBI taxonomy): Eukaryota > Fungi > Ascomycota > Leotiomycetes > Helotiales > Sclerotiniaceae > Botrytis > Botrytis deweyae. The sequence continues at coordinate 89,833 of NW_024066253.1, forward strand.
TCGCATATGCACTGCTCGTCCCATTATTCGGGTTCAGAGTATTTACAAAACTCAAATAATATGCTTTGCTAGCACGAGCCGCATAGTTTGGTTTGATACCGTTGAAGACCTGTAGGATATCTGAGCCGTGGAAGGTGCCGAGAACAGGGGTTCCGTAATCATAGGACGAGAGATAGGACCAGGAGGGAACGGTTGGTGCGACTTTTAGTGCGGTTTGGAGGAATATACGACGGGTGAGGGTAAATGTAAGATCACCGAGAATGGCGGCTAGACGTTTGAATTGGGGATACCAATTGTTCAACAAGAGGGTTCGGAAAGGGGAACCGGAGATCAAGTCATTGGGATACGTGTTGAGAAGCCCTGTGAGAACGGAGGTAGGTGCGTTGTGGAAAAAGAAATCCGAGAAATAAGTGGTGAGTTGAGCGGTTGTGGAAATGTTACTCTGGAAAAGAGCAAATATTGTTCCTTCATCCTCTTGATCGCCAATTATAAAGGGGACCTTTGCCCAGTTTCCTGATGCGAGGAGAAGATCAGGGGATTTGGTGAGAGCGGTACCATCTGGACGAGGAAGATAAGATAGTGCGATAGACGAATAGCTAAGCAGACCAGGAACAGAGTTGGTCGCGTTGAGAAGAGTGGAATAGGGTACGCCTCGTAAGCAACTTAAAGTATTGGCTGCGGCTGAACATCCTGCTGAGGCTACGACATTATCGTAGATGATTTGTCCCTTTGGACAATCGACTGGGTCTGCTGGGACTATACTTCCTGAATTCATAATGGCTCCACGGAATAAAGATTTGCCTTTGTATGTGTTGTCACCACCATATAAAGCCATTTGGTCAAAGACTGAGATTGCACCAGCTGACTCTCCCCAGATAGTTACCTTGGATGGATCACCACCGAAAGAAGCAATATTGTCAGCGACCCTTTGAAAACTTCGTTAGTATGGCTGCAAGACTCTTGAACAGAACAACATACCATTGCAACCCTAATCTCTGATCTAACAATCCCAAATTCGCACTACCATCCGCCAAGATCTCCGCTCCAGGCAAAAATCCAAATCCACCAACCCTATAAGCAACTTGAACAAAAATGATCGGTTTGCCCTCGGCAATACTTTCCGCTACCCATGAAGATCCATCATACATCCCTGTTCCTCCCAATTCAAATCCTCCTCCAAAAATCCAAAATAAGACTGGTAATTTAGATGAAGCAGTTGTACCAACTGGTCTTTGAATATTTAGATACAAACAATCTTCTCCGGCATTGAGAACTTGTTGGAAGACTGGTGTATTAAGGAGAAGACCTAATGCAGATGTAGGAATTGCATCATTAATAGTAGTGCTAAAGAAGAATTGAGGACAAGAAGCTGCTTGGGCTGTTGCTTTAATTGTGCCCAACGCAGAGGTGATGGGTTGAGGTGGTTTAAGTCGAAGTGCACCAACGGGAGGTTTGGCAAATGGAACACCAGCAAAGGTTTCGACAGTTAAGCCAGCACCTCCAATGATTGTAGCTGCTGGTGATACAATTGTTACTGTTGGCGCTGCAGCTCTTTCTTCAATTGGTACATCTCGCTCGACATTTTCGACTGGAAGAGCAAACGTGGTTGACAGAAGAGCAAAAATTGATACCAGCGAGAGCTTCATGATGATTGATGAATTGGAATGTGACTCTTCCGGAAAGAAAGTAGGATAATGAGTGGAGACTACCGGAAAAGGAGGGCCACCTCTTTGATCTTTCCTCGAATTATAACAAACATCAGAGTGTCATTACATCCCATTTTCAGAAGGAAATTTTGTAAAATTTCCTCTCTTCAACATGTGCTTCCTCGGTCAGTGACTATAGGATCATCCACCTGACCCTTCTCTTATCACTTAATCTCTCGTAGCTTGACATCTCGCATCCACCGCCAACTGGCCATAAGAATGGTGCCTTACTTGATGGAACGCAAAGTTTTCCATTTACCGGCGCCAAAAGAATAAGCTGGCCAAGTTCGAAATAGATTGGTCAATATTCTAAAATTGAACTCTAGAGTGGATGGGAAAGTTTAATAGTGGTCTTGGATTAGTCGGGTCCTGAGGTCGTGTGAGAGATCATTTCCTGTTGTGAAATTGAACCCCTGGTACCTATGTGCGTGTACAAACGGGTGTATTCCCATTACGGAAACAAGTGTGACTGAAAGGTATGAAAGTGTGGGGATGCGGGGTGAGGCTAAATTGACATATCGTTCTAAAATCTCAGAGCCCATCCATCAAAGTGCGAACAGAGCGTAGGTACGAACATATACGAGCCCTACATTGCATATTTCACATGTCTGAGGCCCAAAATAAATTCAATGAATGGTCTTTGATCTCATTCAGGTCGTGTAATACAGAAATCGCCAAGCAATGTTTGCCAAAACGGTCACCAACCGAGGCCAAATGCAAGTACAAGGTTCCCCGCATCAACACAGAAGGATCTTAGAATCAAGAATTTCTTCAATATTTAATTTATTCTTGCTTATGCGTACAAGAAGTGGATTATACGAGCATGTGGTGGTACCTTCGCACCATGTATGTAGAATTATTTTTCCGTATGATCTTGGCAACTTTGCTCAATGAGGATTTTGTTCCGAGGAATGCTTTATCCCCTAGAGTGCCAGAGATGGGCTCCGAAAGTGGTCCGTGCGACATCCCTTGAATGATAAAGCGTTATTGGACAGAATGAATATTTTAATGGTTTTTTAGTCACGCTATTTATAATATAGAATCTTGATTTCAAATCTCGATTTTTTATAATTTGAAAAAAGAATGAAGATTGAGAATTAGTATATATAATAATACTTGAAACTTTGATATAGAAATAATATTGATTGAATTTTATATTAAGAAATGAATGTGAATATTGAATCAAATTCAAGAAATCCTAATGGTTTAATTGGTTGATAAGATCCCTGTTAAGCGACGGAGCCCATCTCTGGCACTCTAGGGGATAGATCATCACAACGTGACTATCTCAATTTTGTTTGAGAGTCCCAAGGAAATGATAAGAACATCAGCCCATCAGTCTATAGTTCCCGGCAGATGCTTGGAAAATGAAGCCCAGCATGCGAGGGCTTTTCAATGAGGAATCACGAAAAAAGCGAGCAAATAAAACACGCGGCAATTGAAGATTGTTTAGTTCGCTGAAGTCAAAGATACTGATCTCCGTTGCCAAAGTGGACAAATATGGATCAACTTCGGTACAACGGAATGCCGAAGCTTCCACGAAGTCCTACCCTACCCGAAGTTCAAAGTACAGAGTTTCGTAATGAATTTCAACAAAAATATGATCAGTGTGCATTGTAAAGTAGCACGATCCTACCAACGATACCAGTCACTTTTAAACTTCCCGTCTCTCCTCAAATTCGCTATTCTCATTCTCAATTTCTCCTTTCTCCTTTGCAGTCTTAGCAGTAGTAATTCCCTTCAAGTTGTGGCATTTATTACTGAAGACCACAAAGAACATCATACCTACCACTGCAATTCCAATGATGTAGGCCTTCTTCAAGACGACCATGTAAGATCTGAAAATGTCTGGTAATTGTTCAGAAGTGAAGACCTTCCTCAATTCCGTGGCACCAGTTGAGACAGCCTTCATTTGTGACACAATTGAGTCATAGACTGCAAGGCTTTTGATCAGAGTTTTAGCAAATGCAGATTCAATCGTAAAGTCTTCCATAGGGTTCGTGCGAAAAGAATCATTGCTATTGCAGATGACATATCCTTTGGAACCACCAAAGCCTGCACTGCAATTGTGGACACTTGAATACCGAAGCCATAGCCTACGTCCACAAGAGGTTGATATTCGACCTACTCTGAGCTGTAGGTACCGATGTCTTGGATATAACGGATCGCGGCAAGGATAAGACTCGGAGCACCACTAAGCACATGAAAGCCATGCCGCCATAAACCGATATTTCTTTCAACAAACGATTGACTAACATCGTACGTTTCCCAAGCCATATCCGTACAATCATAAAGATTATGGAGAGAAGAATCGAGCCGACGAGAAGCCCGGTTCCCAAGGACGACTTCCAGAGGTACATGGTTCCAGCCTTCTGAAAAGCAGGTAGGTGGCATATAGCAAAACACATGATCATAATGATTCCGATTATACTCGTATCAGGAATCTATCCGCGAGATATTGCTTTCACTGGCTTTGCTACATCAGTGCAATAAAAAAAAAGGCAATTATTACTGTTAGGGCTCCACCAAAAGGAAGATTTATATCAAAGCCTAGGCAAGATGAGTTATCCCCAGGCCTTTGAAATTCAGAAATATCTAACATACACCATCGCCAAAATGCGTGTGACATGTATCGTCCTTCTACCAAAAGGCCAATCACACTAGCAACACCCCACACAGCACCAGCAAGTCCAGCACATGCATCTCTTGTGTCAGGAACTGCAATAGACGGAATTACGGTGAATGAGCCGAAATAGATACTGCCACCTGCTAGACCAACTAGCGCACAGCCAACAATAAATGTGGTTTCGTCTCGAGCAACACCTAAATAAGATATTTAGCGCTCATTTGTTGAACCTGGTTGTTGATAAACTGAATGCCATAAAGTGCACGGAAAGAAGAACATACCGCAAATCAAAATACTGACCTCACAAACAACGATTGAAGCTGTAGATGTCCATCTCAACGGAAAGTATATCTATGCCTTTTCCCAGACTGACTGAAAACTGGACAAGGCGAGTAACAAGACGCTTCCATACCATCCGACAATCTCGATGCCATGATAATCATCAGTTGTTTTGGGTAAAGCATTTCATTTGAGCGGAACTTGCTACGTATCCAAATGGACTTTCATCAGAACCGTCACAATTTGCAGTTTAGGTGCCATCTTCAATCCGGCCAGTTGCGCTGCTCCTATTCCTCGCACTTGCTCTTCTATGATGAACTTGACGTCAAATTTCTCGTCATGATACCGGTAGAAAAGGATTTCAGTGGGAAGATAACCCGATGAAAGGAGATTGATATGCTCGTATTTGAGTAACGGTTGAATCGTTTGTGGCACAATGAGCCCCCATGCTTGTGAGCAGCATCACTGTCTATAATGAATGATATGTATCTGGGTTAGATGGGAGCTGATATGAAACCAAGTCTTGCGCGGTGATGCATATCTCTTACTGACAGGCCATCTGAAGAATGATACTCTTCACACACCATCGATATCCGTTGAATGTGTTGTATGTGTTGTATGTTTTTTGATTGTGATACGAAAGGGGATGGATAGATGCAAATGCATGTAAGAATGACGCATGAAAGAGAGATCGTACGCACGTGCACGTGCACATCCAGTTTATTTTGATGCGCTTGAGATTTCATTGGTTGAATGGAAAATCACATGTGGTGGCGGGGTTTGGACCCTTGAAAATAAACATGGTAATTACTGGTAGATACCAATTCCCTGGATACCTGTTTTGAGTGATGGATTGGATTGATTGGATCATTTCCATTCTTGACTTCACTTTGATATTTCTCTCTACTCGTACGGCGTACTACTCGAGTAGTAGAGGTAAATTTCCTACCACAGATATCTGCTACTGCAACAACTGATAATTCTCACACTTCACCTCCCTCCCTTCCATCTCTTTCTTTGCATCAGCCAAACCCACATCGAGAGAAGCAAAAGAAGACCAATACGGTTAGGAAACAATCAAGAATCTTCTGCGATCCACATCCGCAACAGCTAAGAGTGACATTCAGCTCCTCGAAGGTGGGGTAGTGCTTAATCCCACAATACGAAGTACATATGAGAGAGCGAGAGCTTTGGACTTGGAGATATTGATCGACGAGCGATTCAAAGCGCCGAACTTCAAATAATCATAATCCTCCCTTACACGAATCGGAGATTTGATTGATTTCACAATATTCCCATCAACATCCATCATCCATCAAAATGAACTCACCACCAGATGTCAATCGTCCGACGGTGCCTCGCAGGCCAGCATTGAGAGCAGATACAGATGACATTCATAGCCCCAAGAGTGGACCAACCAAAGGTTAGCAATTGCAATTATTTCTCATAATTATTCAATACTTTCATTGACCCTGGCGTTTCGCTAACCTCTTATCTTTTAACTTCTCAGTCGTCTCAATTGCCGAGCCAGAACCAGAAGACATACAAGAATTCGAACTTCCTCCTACCGACGAATCTTCAAGAATAAAACATTTCAGTGCCGGTGTTGCAAAAAGAATGACGGGTCGACCAAACATGCCTTCTGCCAGTTCCTCTAAACTATCTGTCCGAAGTCAGAACAGCGTAGAAGAACCAAGTCGAGATGTCCCTTCCCCGGAAGCCTCAAGATCCAATGATGAATCAAAGCATCATCATCACCGCGATAAACTTCTTTCTCAAGTTGCAGAATGGCTGCACTCAGAAAAGGCGAAGAGAACTTCCCGAAAAGCAAACAAAAGGGACGCTAAGGAGAGCGAGGCTCAGGCCGAGAATTTGCCTAACAGAGAAACAACGTCAAGACCCAGAACAATGTCTGATAGTTCCACTTCAAGCGCTCTTTCTCTAGAAAAATTGCAAAGGATTTTGGAGGATAATATGTTAGATTTTGGTCACAATCAACTCCCGCACCTTACTTCCCCTAAACGACAATCGAGAAAACGATCCCTCGTTCGTCCTTCGCTGAAACCTTCTCCATCATCTGATACCGAATATCATGAAGGAGATATTGTGGTTCCATCTTGTGACGTAATTCTTGATAACTCGAAAACGCTTGCATATAGTGGTGGCGCTGGATCCTCTATGGAAACAACCACTTTAAGCAATGCGAAACGTGCGGAAAAGGAAAGAAAAGCATGGATCCAGTTCAAGAATGAAATTGTGAGATTGGCGCATACACTTAGATTGAAAGGGTGGAGAAGAGTCCCATTAGATCGAGGTCATGAGATTGAAGTGGAACGATTGAGTGGTGCTCTCACAAACGCAGTTTATGTTGTTACTCCGCCTGCAGACTTACCACCTTCTGCGAGCAGTACGAATCTTTCAACCAAGAGTCAAAAATCTCCTCCAAAGTTATTGCTTCGAATTTATGGTCCTCAAGTTGAGCATTTAATTGATAGAGAAGCGGAATTGAGTATTTTGAGAAGATTGGCTAGAAAGAAGATTGGACCTAGAATGTTAGGAACTTTCAGAAATGGTCGATTTGAAGAATTCTTCAATGCTCAGACTCTCACAGCTCAAGATCTCAGAATTCCTGAAACTAGCAAGAAAATCGCGAAACGTATGAGAGAATTGCACGATGGTGTTGAATTACTTCAAGAAGAGAGAGATGATGGTCCATTTGTGTTCAAGAATTGGGATAAATGGGTTGATAGATGTGAGAAGATTATCACGTATCTTGACAAGCAAATTCTGGAAGGAGATTCTAGTAAAAGTATTAGAGGCGAAAGTTGGAGAGATAGAGGATTAGTTTGTGGTGTTGAATGGCCTGTATTCAGAACTGCTGTTGAAAAATACAGACAGTGGTTAGAGGAGAGTTATGGGGGAAAAGAAGGGCTAAGTCGTAGATTGGTATTTGCTCATAACGATGTATGTTCCTCACTTTAATCTTTGCGATTCCGAACTAATCCCGAATTCTAGACACAATATGGCAATATTTTACGCTTAGTACCCGAGCCACCTGTCAATGGATCAGCGCCCTCCCCTCTCCTCCTTCCAATGAATCACCACAAACAACTGGTAGTAATCGATTTTGAATACGCAAGTGCAAATACTCCTGGCTTAGAATTTGCCAATCATTTCACAGAATGGTGTTATAATTACCATGCGCCTGCTCCCATGACCTGGACTTGTGATACCAGGAACTATCCAACAGTCGCAGAGCAGAAGAGATTCGTCAGAGCATATCTCAACCATCGTCCTCATTTCAATCCTCACGCTAACCTAACTCCAAAAATGGAAGGCAAAGATGCACCACCAGGTAGTATCAAAGAATTCATGTTGGATAGTCGAACGCCAGGTGGCGAGAAGGATACTCCATCCGGTAGTACAAGTCTATATGCAGAAGAAGAAGCAAGGAGAGAGCAGGAAACAGATAAGCAAGTGGAAGAGATGTTAAAAGAAATTCGGATTTGGAGATTGGCCAATAGTGCGCAATGGGTTGCATGGGGAATTGTACAAGCTAAAGTGCCAGAGTTGGATGATGCGCCGCCGTTTGTTGTGACGCCGGATGAAATTGACGGGCCTCAGGATGGGATTCTTGAACATGCGAATCCTGAGGATATGAAGATGAAAATGGAAGATGAGAGGGAAATCAAGATAGAAGAACAGGTCGAGGAGGAAGAAGATGAATTCGATTATCTGGGGTATGCGCAAAGTAGAGCCCTTTTCTTCTGGGGAGATGTCGTTGGATTGGGTATTATGAAGAAGGAGGAACTACCTGAGGGGTTGGCAGAGAGGATTAAGGTCTTGGAATGTTAGACGAGGTGCGTGGGGCAACGGGGAACCTAAGGAAATGAGTGTAAAATTTGAATTCATTGAAGATGAGGATGGGGGAACTGTTTCCAACTATCAATGTGAGCGAGACTCAAACATAATGAGCTACGATACCTATATATTCGAAAATCAAACATAACAAAGAATTTGGGACATATTGCATTTGGTAAGCGATTGTCATAGGGGGAGTTGGAGTAATGCATAGGTAGTAGGTATTTGAATACAGATAGATAGTGAATAGAAAACATAGAATAGCATATAGAAATTGATGGACCCCATCTGTTTGTTTCCATAATTATAATTTAATTCTGTATTTCCATTGCTACACTTGGAAGTCCAAGGTAATAATTACTTTTTTGAACTCTCAACCATTTTTACTGTTCATTAATTAGTGTTTTCTGTAAAAATTGACGTTTCTTCCTATTTCTTAAAACGCCAAGCTGTATGTAAGCATTGGATTTGCTAATCATTGGCGGTTGGTTGTCTATTGGCTAAAGACCCTGTGGCGATGCAATTTTCTAAATCATGTCAGCTGAGAAGCTTGTTCCAAAACATCACTTTGAAGATATTATTCATTTGGCCTTTTCAATTCTCGTGATTACTTCGAGATCTAAGGTTTTCATAGCTCGCTATGCTTCAATTGCGCGAACTCGTATCTTTATTATATAGCATGTTTTTACTTCCACAAGTCTAAAGCCCAGAGATAGGGGTCAAAGGACGATGGAATTAACACTCTCCATTCCTAACGGCGATCGAAACCCAAGTATTGAGACCTATAAACTTGCCTTGCGACATCTCGAAAACGCCATTTCGAAGCGATCTCTCAAAGATGGCCCTCAAAACTCCCCTGGTGATGGTGTTAGTGCGCTCTGCAGCCATTGTGTAATAGTAGCCGAGCGATTAAAAGACGTATGTTATAATGATGACGTAGCTCAGAAATTCGAATTCGGTGTGAGCGCCCGGGATGCTTCAGATAATATGCATTTGGGTAGTTTGAATGAAATATTTGCCCAGCAAAATTGTTCTTTTTGTTCTTTACTCACGAGACAATTTTTGCGGATGAAACGAAGAGATATTTATATGAATGCAAGATCAAAGGGGATAGATCTTCATGGATTGACTCTGACTGGGCTCCTTGAATTGGCTTATACAGAGGAGCTCACCGAAAGTGGGGATGGGGTAGAGTGTATCATTGATCCGTTCTCGGAATCCATTCAGCTTTCTCTCAATACAATTATGAGTGATGGGATTTTATCGATTTGGTGGCCCGAAAATACAGCGGATGATATCAATGATGAACCTACCCAACTTCCAATGCTCGCCGCTGATCACGAAACTGTATTCACCGGTGTGAAAAAACCCTGGATTCCTTTACCGAGTGGTAGGATAAGCACTGAAAGAGATCTGGGTATGTTCTCAGACTGTTTTAATTCTTGTTTACAAAGTCATGAGAAATGCCGAGAAACGCAAACGACCAGGACCTTATGTTCAGGTTTTGGACCAAGTAGATTGATCGATATCGCGGATATGAAGATTGTGAAAATGGGGATTCAGGAGGTTCCAAAGTATTTCATTCTGAGTTATGTGTGGGGGCGTCCACCATTTCTTCTTCTCGAGAAGAGAAATGAGAATGAGTTCTCCACGCCAGGTTCTCTTACAACCCAAAGTATACCGCAAACGATCCTAGATGCAATTGAAATTACTGGACGCTTTGGAATACGGTACTTGTGGGTCGACGCCCTCTGTATAGTGCAAGATGATCTAGAAAGCAAAATGCATGAGATTAATCGAATGCATATTATCTACGCACAAGCGGAAATGACAATCGTAGCAGCTACGGGCGATGGTGCGAATTCCGGACTACTGGATATCGATCCAATTTTCACTGACGCAGAAACTCACTTGATTAACAACATCAGATTCACAGTCAACTCAATGGAACTTCGTGATGTGATAGAGTTTTCAACATGGTTCACCCGGGGGTGGACATTTCAGGAATTAGTATTTTCAAAACGAATTCTTTATTTCACAACGGAAAGAACCTATTATTCATGCGAGGAAGGCAGTTGGAGTGAGGATTTTCCTCTGTTGATTCTAGATATCAACGAAAATGGGGATACGGATGAGATTGAGAACATATTCTATGATGAAAGTCTCAAAACGGGCTTCGATTTTCGGAATAAATTGGATCCGTTCGAAAATTACATGGCAATGGTATCGAAAATGTCTGCGAGACAATTTACGCAAGAAAGCGATTGTTTAAATGCTTGTCGGGGTTTCTACACTGGTCTTCTTTTGAAAGGTCTAGGGGGCTCGGTATGTGGAATACCGGCTATTTGTTTTGAGTTTGCCCTGGCTTGGCAACCGGAGGGAAATCTTACGCGTAGAGAATCTCAAGATTTGAGCTCTGGAAACTTTCCATTTCCGACTTGGTCGTGGGCGGGTTGGAAGGGCCAGATTGAGTATCCATTTCTCGCAAGTCCAGAAAAGTGTGGGGTAAAGGGGGAAGTGAGGTGGGCTATCTATGAAGCTTATAAGCCAATCTCCAGCGCAGATGGTGAAATAAAAATAAGGCAAGAGAACAGGTATAAACAGGTCGTCCCCACAATCAAAGTGCATACCTCACCATCACAATCGCATCAAATTATGACTTCATGGTATACACGTTCTTATTCGGCCACACCAGGATCAAGATCTCCGAAACCCAAATTTAGGGCTCTACTTGACGTAGAGGGAGACCTGGACACGAGAACCTGGAAAATCATGTCAAGTAACTTTATTGGACCGAGCATCTTGTTGTTCCAAACATATTCTATCACTTGTCAAATCGATATGATTGAAATCTTACGACCGCCGCTAGCGAGACACAAGGACTTGAGATTCTTCACCATTTCTTCTCTTGGAGAGGATCAAATGATCGGAGAACTGAAAATCGATTCCGCCACTTTGAATAATTTTCTCGAGTCTCACGTTTCGTCAGATTCCACGAGTACGACTATACAAATTGAACTTATCTCCCTGTTTGAAATCGATTTTGGGACCTCGTCGGTACAGAACTTGATGTGGATGAATGAGCACAGTTCGAGAGGTACGTTTTCGAGAGAATTCATGGATATGGTGAAGGAGAGGGAAGGCAGAAGGATGAAGTGTGTTATGTGGATTGTGTGGGATGAAGAGGAGGGGGTAGCGATGAGGGTTGCGGTGGGGTGGGTGAGCGTTGAGGGATGGCAGGGGGAGGGGCCGAGTTGGAAGGAGATTGTACTTGCGTGAATGGGTAGAGGAGAGTGATTTGTAAAGCAAAGGAATGGATGTGTTGCAGAGGGAATTGTTGTAGGGGTTTTCGCGGCGGTGCAGTGAATTGTGATCGAAAATGGGTATTTTCGTGGATCAAATTGACCTGTGATGTTGATCATTAGTATCATTCTACCTTATTGAGTACTCAACAACTTATCCAGTAATCACTACTGATAACTCGCTCTATATTTATACATAGACTGGCAAGAAGTAGTGCTAAAGCTCAAAATTCGGTATCTTTCCAGAAACGCAAATCTTCAAGCCTCAGTCTTGCCGGGAGTTTGTTCATGCCCGGCATCTCAAGAAACATTAAGGAGACGAGCCACTAAGCGCTGTCTTCTTGTGGTGTAAATGCACGTGTAATGCGGGGCAGTCAGATGTAAGGGTTCCAAGGTTTGCATAGATGGGGGCTTACTCGGAGGTTTACGAATTTGAAAGGTGCGACTGCACTGGTATAGCTTATGAGCGTGCAGATCCTTTTGACGTTTTTATTTTATTTTTCAGCTCATAAATCTACAAGGCAGATATTTGACATTGTAGTATCACCGTCACTAATTCTACTTCACGTTCTGAACGTTCTTCAATCGAGTAAGTTCAAAGTGCCAAAAGCACATAGCTAAGGTCTCTTGCAATGGTATCTCTGTACAAACCGCTTACTGCAAGATAGCCTACAACAATATATCATCTACAACAGAACTATATCATCCGCTAAAAGATGGTGAGATCAGAGTTCTTGGAATAGAGCCGGGCACCTTCGACGATCCTATTCACTGTACTTTATCTCCATGTCTACTTGATGACAATCCTACATACCAAGCACTTTCCTATACTTGGGGAGATCCATCAATTCGTGCTCCGATCATAGTCGATGGCCATGTATTTATGGCGACCACAAACTTAGAAAGCGCATTGAGATATCTTCGAGATACCGAAGTCCCTCGCGTTCTATGGGTCGACGCAGTTTGTATTAACCAAGAAGATGTTCCAGAGCGGGGTATTCAGGTACAACAAATGCGTCGCATTTATAAGGACGCTAAAGATGTGATAATATGGCTTGGTCCGCCAAAACTTTCAAACAGAGGAATGTGGGATGATGAGCGTCCTCATGTGGAAACTGAGAGTGCTGTTTCTAGCACTTCGAACCATTTTGCTGCCTTGAAATTACTCGCTGGTTGGTTTCAAAGCGTGGAACGTGGCGAAACGGAATCGCCTCACCTAGATTTGGAGAACAAAAATAAGTGGCGAGACGCATTGAAATGCGAGTTCTGGACACCATTGAAAAATTCTTACTGGTGCAGATTATGGATTATCCAAGAAGTTGCTCTTGCGAAGAATCCCATTGTTCATTGTGGCTCGCATTTAATCTCATTTGATGATTTGATTTTCGCCATTCGTTATGCTTCGTCTTGTGGAACTCATTATGCTGTGGCAAGTGGCGAAGATCACTGGATTAATGAATATTCATATGGTATCAAGGGACTTGTTCATTCTAGAGTCAATGTTGTTACAAATAAGTCACTTGTACTCAGTGACGTTTTGGAAATAATTGGCCCTCACATCTCAGTCACAGATCCTCGCGACAGGATCTATGAGCTGCTTGGACTTGCAGATAGTTGCGATATCATACCAGACTACACATTATCGAAAACCCAGGTCTACACTCAAGCTGCGAAGCATCTACTTAGTAGTGGCGATTTTAATTATCTGGGCGTCTTCAGCGGAGATCAAGATACCTCCAGCAATGACTCACAGTCCTGGGCCACAGATTTAGATATCATATCAAAGCATTCTTTTGGGGTTAGACCGCTTACAATATACGACAACGATGCATATTGCTACAAAGCTGCAACCAATCTGACCCCAGATTTGAGATTTCATGACAATGATCGCGTTATGAGCGCCAGAGGTGTGCTAGTAAGTGATATCGACACATGCGGTCAAGTCATGGACGCAAATACGCACTCGCATTTCGAAATTCTAAGTCAGTGGGAGGATATTATGGTCCGAAGATTCCGATGCGACCATCTAGCAACATCTGCACCAGCTGACTCTGGTACAATTATGGATGTGTGGGATTCTTGGAAGACAAGAATCTGTAGCGCGAATTCTTCATGGCCATATCATTTTGGACCGATTTGCGATAAAACTTTAGGTGGCTGGAGTGAGGGGACCTTAGAAACAGATGATTGGCAAACTTCTATCTTGAATTTACGTCAAGCGAGAGGATCAATGAAGCACCAGGAATCTTACGTGGCAGGGGGTACTTTGACGGAAGCATATTGTCGCACCATGCTAATGAATAAGGTTCTATCTAAATCAGATACCCTTGAAAGGTTCCAAGACGATCATGTTCCCGAATACAATGAAGACATGGGCAAGCCAACACCAACAGAAATCGAGCGAATGTCTGTGCTTCGGGAAAGTAGAATGTTTGACAAGTATCTTGAAGAAGCGATCAGAAACCGGAGGCTCTTTATCACTTCAAAGGGACATATTGGATTGGGACACCAACAGGTAGAGAAGGGCGATAGCCTGTGCGTTTTGTACGGGTCACCTGTACCTTATATTTTGAGACCACATGGTGATTATTGGACTGTGGTAGGTCAATGTTACGCACATGGTCTTATGAACGGAGAGATTGGGAAGGCTTTGGAGTGTAGGGAAGTGACCTCCCAAATTTTTGAGATTAGATGATTTAGGATCGATAGAAAATCCTTTTTGTTAGATTGATAACATGCCATCTTTACACTACAGCATTCAGTAACAAATTCACATACATCTCCAATTTCGCGTCTCTTCTACCGTTGAGTTCTCCTCTTAGTGATCGACCTCTATTCAGTCCTTAATCGTTCCGTTTTGCAAGTGTATGGGACTTTAAGTTTCTCAAAATGGTGATTAACGCCAATCAAGATTGACAGCGAGTGTTTTCGGTGAAAGTGAATCAAATAATCTACTGCCAAGATGCGACCTTTTTCACCCATTGACGGCAATTACAAATCTCCAATGCCATTGACAAGGTCCACAAAAAATCCTCATTGACAACCGCCACTTCACATATAGCCTTGAATCATCCATGGGACTCGAAGCTCAATTATGAAATAATTGTCCCTAAGTTCCTCGAACAAGCAAGACAAGACGTACTTTCTCGGAACGTCCCCAGCATGTGAGGCACTATAGCACAGCTATTTGCAGATGACAGACAGAGAAAAGAATAGCAAAGTGGTTGATTTTATACATCGGTCGTAATCTCGACGGAGCAGTGAACTTCTATTAAAGTCAATCACACAACTGAAGGCTAACACTAAAGTTATCTTGTGGTTTCCTTGAGTTTGAGAATCGAAGAATTCGGTATTCAATACAGATGATTGATGTGCAGTCACACTTTCACTGTTCATTCTTAGCGAGATCCTAGCAATCGATCTGGCCTCCGTGGTTTTAATTCTTATTTCTCTGCTAACCAATAATATTAAATTCGTCTGTCGTGCCGTAGCAAAACCTGATCTAGAGTGGTCCTCCAAAAGTACCAGATCGCGGCATCCGGGATCGGGTCAAATTTCCTGTAGTGTATTAGAATTCAAAGTCTTTTGATCACTGGATTCATAAACTTTACCGTTTCAAAACTCAAATTAAACAGCAATCGGTCTAGACTCTAGAAAATGATTATCGAGCGCTTCTTAGTCCAAGATAAAACCGTGACTCATTTTTAGTTCTGATTTCGCATATGGAGTATATAAATCACCTGTCTAAGTAATCATTCCCACAACACCAACGCATAATGCTGTAGTATCATCACCAAAAGGGCAAGCAGACTGAGTTCCGAAATCCGACTGAAATTGTGGTACGTTGAGTATTTCATACAAAATTCATATCCCATCAATCTTCACACCAAGAAATCCTGAAGATTGTGGAGTTAATGAAGTTCCTGCTGTCATATATACATGCCACTATCATCTCCATCTCCGTTCATAACTGGTTGAAAGTATTCGCATCGTGGCCGCATATCATTTACCATCATATCAAAGGCTTCCAAATTAACATTTCCTGAAAAATTTGTGGTCACACTATTCCGCAAGCATATGCGAGAATATTCCTCAACAGAGCATAAGGTTGATTCTTGGGGGTCAAGATCTCCTGACTGCCAACGTTGACGTTGACGTCTCCATACGCAATACCTAAGGAGGAGGGAAAAGGAGGGGGGGGTATTGAATTTATACTACTAAGATATCAAGAAGAGGTTGATCGTATTACTGCGGACTATTCTTGACACCACTGAATTTAATCCTACTTGATCTCTGATCAGTGAAAGGTCAATCAAACTATAGAAAGCGACTATTCGCGTCACCGGAGAAATCTCTAGTCCTGCTCCCCTCACTCCATTCCGCTGTTCCTAATTCACTTCCCAATCTCAGCCACTTGGCAAGCTACGAAGCAAACCTTATCATTTATACGTCTCTCAAAATATTGCACACAAATTCCACCAGTGACGTTCTATCGTGCAAGTTGTCTAGGAGTGCCGCATTTTTATCGTCATCATATTCTTGTATTGCTCCAGCGAAAGAAGATGAGAATTAGAAAGGGATCAAAAATCTTTTCACCCGGCGTCTTTTTTTTTTCCTGGGACGTAGTGGCGGAGTCGAGACTGTCAATAGAACAATCAACGTATCGAGACGTTGTTAAGATAGTGTAAAACGAAAGTGAGCACTTACATGAAACATTACACATGCATGCCCCGACACTGAAAGAATTTGTGCATGTAAATTTTTGTCAATATCTGAAATTAAATAGGTCTTCTTCGAATGGAAACTCATGCTATTAAAAAGTTGGGAATGATTTTAACAACCCGCCAAATCTTCAAAACTAACCGAGGGAATCGTACTCCAAATCAAAGAGCCAAAGTTTTTGTTTCAACCCCATCCATACCTTCCATTACAACCTGCCTCTCTAAACTTAATTACTAGGCCATGAAATGCGGATTTCAACTGAAGCGAAATGGTTTCTTCCAGATCGACACGACGCGAAATGTACAATCAACTCAATGCTCACAGAAATTATAACCTGAATCATGCCATTCCTGTCCAGCCGTTCTCACAAAGGCGCCACGTTCTTCCATTAGTTTGAGTCTATGCTCTTTAGCCTCTTCAGTCCCCATAAGTAATGGATTACCACCGGTATTAAAGTGCTCTCGCACCATTTCCATCAACTCCGGGGATAATTTCATATCTTTTGCCGAAGTATCCGCATTCAAGCCATTCTCATTCAAGAGCATTACTAACTCCGCAGGAAGCTTCGACAAAGCTACTTTACGAGCCTCGGGGGTATTTCCAAATAGAGAGTCGACCCACCAATCCAATCGTTGCGGTGGAACGTTGGCGGTGGAAATGACACGCAAGGTTGGATCTACGAGCCATAGGGCGATGAATCGTCGATGGCCTGGTTTGGTCGGATCTTCTAAGCGAAAAGAAGAAACTTTGTGTTGACTTTTTCATGCGTTAGCACCCAATATTTAAAGAACCAAGCCATCTACTTACAAAACGTTAGGAAAAGCAAGTAATCTTCCCTGACGTGTTTCGACACTACCATAATTTTGAAGACACGGGGAGTTACCTTGCCCCAGATTTGTTCCAAAAACCTGCTCTAGCCAATAGTAGGCATCTTGTCCAGTTCCGAGTTCGTCGTCAATTTGCTCTGGTGTCTGCATACGGAATGAGAGATCATTTGAAGTGATATTCTCACTATCAAGATAGTAGAGCGCAGTACCGGCAATGTGCTCATTCATTTGTCCCTCAATCTTGACTTATGTTAGCGTTAGACTCTTTTTGGATACGACAGTTTCACTCACATGCCAGCTCCCCGCCGGAAATTCAGGCTTTTCCGGAGTAAGTTCAATAGATGCCATCTTAATGATGATTTGGAGACCGGACTCTTGAAATTGATGTTCAAGGCGAAGCTTGATTGAATAATCAACATCTTCGAAAAGAGGCTCTGGAATGACGGGCTTGCGTGTCTCCCTCCATTTTTCTTCAGCTTCTTCCTCTTCTATTTCATTGTCAATACCTTCGATATCTATTTCATCTTCATTGCCACTGCCGAAATCAGATTCCTTTTCGCCAACTCCTTGCCCAGCGCACGGAGGATTCCATAGCTCCGGATTTTCGTCACTGGAATCAAGTCAGAATTAAGATACTTATCCCGAAAGGATTGGGGGAAACACCTACTCCCGGTCATCAGGGTACGGGAATCGAGGCTCTATTCTTCCCGCACCATGATTTTTATCATAGTTTGTATTAAGAGCAAGACATTGATTCCATAAGGGAAGAGTAGTCTCGACCAACTTTTCAATTGTCCTGTAAATCTCAGGGTACTTGGTTGGATGAATGTTGTTGATGTAACTGGTAAATTTGACTGTTCCATCTTCTTGGAAAGCTATATTTGCGGGCAACCATTGATACTTGTCTGACCAATAATGTTTTATTCCTGCGCCCCGACTTTGATATCCCTTAGTGGTGACGCTTGCCCCTCCCAATGGGATGATTTCACCTTTTCCTGCCCATTTTTCAACGGCATCATTGACTCCAACGACTTCATCTTTTATGACTCGACTACGACCGTAGACTAAAGGGTACATTGAAGGATGTACAAGGTCTTGAACCATTTCACTCGAGTTTGGATGCCAGTCGAGTGATGAGGATTGATCCCTTTTGAGCGTATCAAACGCGTCGCGCAGAGATTTATGGAGCTCAGCAGAGACCAAACGATCCGATTTGGCAACAGACGCGCAGGCGTCAAGAGTTGGAATGACACTGGTTTTCTCATAATATTTGGCCTTACTTCGAAGTTCTTCGATACACTTTTCAATATCAGGTTAGTCACAGAAGACATTGTGCGGAGAGGCACTTACACAATCAAAAGTACTGGTGTTCATGATTCCCTCTAGCTGTCTGTCAAGTCTATCATGATTCGAGTGAATAGTGCCGTCGTAGCTCCGATCTTGTTGCTTATCACGAATTGCTATCATCCAAAATTGTTCGTCTGGAATAGCTAGAGCTTCTGCACGCCACTTAGACACGATTTCCTCGTTGAAGACTTTCTTGTGCCAATCTTCCTTCTCCGTGAGACGATCCATGATGCTCATCATGGCCAGCTCTCGGACATAAATTAAGTTGGACGTCGCACCCCAACAGCCGTGATGGGCACCAATTGGATAATGACTTTTGTCGTCGGAAAGGCTTTGTGGATCATGGCGCAGGGGAAGGCCGAGACCTGGATAATCTGGCATTGTTGAAGGCTTGGAGAATCTTTTCACTTTTTGTCGTTTTGATGGTTGTGTGTAAAGACGATGGAACGAACGGATGTGGTTGGTGTTTGCCATGAGAATGGTCGTTGGAATTTATACCTCGTCGCTCAGACCATTTGTTTGATCAATATGAAATGCCTACCTAGTTGATGATGATTTGATCCTAGAATGCTCTGCCTGCTCTGCCTAAGAAAGAACAGGAGATGGTGTTGCAAGATTGTTCAGGATTTGATATCATTGATGTAAGATCCAGGTACGCCTGGTATTGAACAAACGCAGCTAATCATTTTCGGCTTAGTTTAGGCAGAATACTCGTTTTTATCTCCCAATTTCTCAAATAGGAAAAAGTGAATACTGATGATCCATTTATTTAACATTAGTTTCCCAAGTTTCAGTAATTACTCTCTTTCCAATCTGGAATTCTGAGTGAATATGGATATGATGCCTTAAATTGGAGAATGATCACGTGGCGACGGTATCACGAGATCACTGAGGGCGTGGTATTGAGACCGGCAACGAGCATTTCATCTAGGGACTTCGGGACTGGGGCCAGTCCAACGGTTGAATACTGGGTAAAAATCTCGAAGCGTTTGCTTGCATTTGCTATCTCCACCACCATCCATCCTACTCTGCCCATGAGCTCACACCCTTGGTCACATTTAACAAGCTAACTTGCATTCGAACAGCCTTGCATGAGATATAGATAGATATCTTACCATCGCACCCACAGGGAATTCCATATCTCATCACCATCAAATCCCAATGCAACCTCGAAATCCAAGGAGCTCCCTGCCTTTTTCACCTGGGAATTTTCGTTGTCATTTTCTCAGTTGTTGAAAAATAGAATTGTTCGCGGCCGCTTAGAGGTATACAGAATTGTGTAAGTATTGCTTCTTACTGATTATTACTCGCAGTGAATGGGAACATGCGTGACATGAATCCTCAATTTCTCTTCCCTTGGTGTAGTTCACCACTGATATGTGCAACCAATGCATACCTCTTAGAACGAGGGACAAGACTTTACACAACCCACTTGGATTCTCACTTGCTAGCGATCACAATGTATCTTACACATCTGATTCTATATCCCTCCATTATTCCCCAGCATCAAATGTCAACACTCACAAGGCAGACACATATCATAAAATAAATTTCCTTGATTGTTTCTCCTACTTGTGCTTTTCTAATTCAATATTTCGCTGTCATCCCATTTCTCCCCTCCCAATTATACCCGCACCTCATCAAAGTCCACTAAATGTAAGCTTTTCATAAGCCTTATTCATGATGTCAATAACGACAACTATTTGTTTCCAATGCATCGCTAATTCACTTTCCATCAAGCTAAGTTTTACTCCTCTTGATCAACCACGCTAAAATCTCTTCCCGGGCTTCTGCAAATCCCCCCAAGCAGTACTGACTTGTTTCTTAAGCTCCTTGAAACTAACAATAAAGCAATTTTCTCCATCTCTACTGGTCAATTGAATCTTCTCATCACTCCCCGCATCTAATTTATTCAAACAATTTAAAATCCATCCCATATCCGTAACTGGTCTTCCTTCCGGATCAACCGAATGAAACACATAATCTCTGAAGAGTTTCAAAGTATACTGATTTCCGGTTTCGCTCCATTGAGGGTTATTTTCATATTCTGGTCTCTCATTAATATTGCCGAGTTTAGCCATTAAGCGAACGAGTCGACCATTCTCAAGCTCACGACAGAGGTCGGAGGTTAATTCGTCATTCGCTTGGAGGGAGCTATCGAAGGCAGTGGCCATACGGCCGGAGATTCCTCGCATGAAAGTTTGCAATTCTTTAGTCTCCGGAGAAGAAGGAGTTGTGAGAAGCCATGTTATTGTATCGACAAGTTCTGCAGAGTAAATTCGGCTAAGGCTATCAATGTTGGTTTGCAAGATTTGAGGGCTGGTTTGAGGTGTAATTGATGCATTGACTGTGGCTAAGGATAACATAAGTATGCCGAATAAATGTAAATCTTCATATTGAAGTTCCTTGATATCCCGACGTTGATCGTAATGTAAGATGTCAAAGACAGGACATGCGTTAAGACGAATTCGATTTTTGTCTGTAAGAATAACTTTACTCAAATGCATACATCGCACAGCAAAATTAGCCTGATGAACGGCCTTGATTGCAACTGTGATTTGTACAATGTATGACCAAAGAATGTCTTCAGATATCCGAGGAAGTTGATTTCTATAACGGCTTGTAGTTGTGGTGGAAAAGTGATGCTCTAAAAGCGTTTTTGAAAGTGGATGGTAATTTGTGACAATGATTAGTGAACTACCATCTTTGAATTGTCGTGTAGTAAAAGCATCAATGAATGATACTATACCCGCACTGTTGACTTCACTCCATTTCTTGATGGCTCGTATGGCTTTATCATTCGCAAGAGTATAGCCTATCATTCGTTAGTACTCGTTCATAGAAAGGGATGTATGTAGCTGTCCCACCTTCTAGTCGTCTCAAGCAGTAATATTTGCCATTCTTTTCTGAACGCGCTTTGTATACCCAACTTGTGCAACCAAAAACAGTGGTGCTCCTATTCTGAGTTGTGTCTAGAGCGACGAGAGAATAGTATGAATACGGTGACACACCAATGTTCGGAAGGGCATCTAGTTTGATTAGTAATGAAACCATCATAATATTTCTTATGCTTACTTGGCATTACTTGTTGAACGGCTTCAGACTTCCTTTGAAGGTCTTCACGAAGCCGGTCGGAGAGGAAAAGATCATGGATAGATTTTTGATAAGGCGTCAAATTATCCGCATGTGGACCAATCGCGGCGTATAGGTGGTAATTTATAGGCTGGACATTATAGCTTGGTTGTCCTTGAAAGTAAGCTCCACCTGTTCCTCCACCTGCTACACCTGCTCCTGCTAAAATGCCAAGGTCTTCAGAATAGTGGTTCTGAAATGTGGCGGGAATCGCTTGAGAGACATTTCCCATCGAGAAAGGATCATATGTAGCTTCAGGTGTGGCACCGTTGGTGGGTAGCTTGTTTTATATCAGTACTTTATTCAATAACCAATAAATACTCTCATGCCTAAGTTGGACATGGATGTAATAGTTAAGGATAGCGGAATTGGTGCGCTTACAGTCTGAGAGAGATCATAGTTCTGTGGAGTAAAGTCTCTCTGTGTTGGATTAAATTGAGGTATCTCTGGGTCGAGCGGTGCATTTGGTGTGGCAGTCCCACTCGTGAGTCCTCGAGGAGTGAATGGAGCTGCATTTGCAGCTTGCGAAGTTATTGAAGATACTCCTTTATTGGATGATGATATGGTTGCTGGTGTGAAAGAAGGCGAATCTACGTTCAGTGCTTTCTTTGGCCTATCGTCGTTAAAGTTAGCATTCGACAATGGAAGTTTTTGTCCTGGCATCTCATTCGATCCCAAATCTCCGCGATGACAAGGTATTGCAGAACGACTCTGTTCTTGCGAATTGATTGAAGAATGATTAGATTCTGTCTGACTGCTGGTTGGGGAATAGTCCGTCGAACCCGAAGTATTTCTATCTTTCCAAACTCTTTTGCGAGGACTTTTTATGGGGTTAACGCCTTGTTTTTGAAAAACTGTGTGATCCATTTGGGCTTTGACCAACCATGGCCTCTGCCATGTATTATCCATTCTTCGTGGTCAACTTAGATTTGGCAATCCATAGAGTCCGTACAGTCCAAAGATGTAGAATGTGATCTGGGAGCTGCTTTCCTGAGATTTTTATTGACTAAAACCTGCATGTCGATAAAAATTTGTTGTTCTTGACGTTACAGGAGATGGTTGTGCAATGAAGAGTAGAAAGATCGAGTTTGGTATCAAAACGATATGCAATTCGAATAGAGTCGCAATGAAGACAGAATAGGCAAGTAGCACCCCCACGACGATCCTATAACAGCAGGAGCCAACCACGAGACTGGGTAAGTTGCCAGAAATGAGTAACAATGGTCCAAATACCCCCGAAGTTAGACAGTTTTTGTATAGTGTAAAAGGAATTTGACCAGTTGCAACATCAAGTATGAATGCCGAGACAGGCTTTGCGCAATATTCGAATCGACGAAAGCGAACTTCGGGGGACTATCACAGCTCCAGATCATTTCCTTCTGTTCCTGAAAAACAGAGACTGCCACACATTGCAAAGTATATGGTGACAACGACCCGAAAATCATTCAACAGTCTGCTTATTCAAAGCAACACGTAACTTTCCCAATAAAGGATCGAAATGTTATTTTCCATAGTTGCCATTGAAATAAATCTCAGTTTTAGCTGGAATGAGGATCCGCTGGCTCTACAAGGGCCATTGCCATGGAGGTAGACTAATTCGAAGAATGAAATCCTATCCAGCGCATCGAGTCATGGGATTTGGGCACTTGGCCCTATAGTAGTGAACAGAATGCCAATTCACTCGGAATTCAACTCCATTAAATTCCAATACCGATGACGACCATTCCCAAAGTCCAAGGCGAAACTTATTTGAAAGTCCAGATATTTGGCGAGATCGAAATTGAAGAGGTTCATATCCCTTATTTGAATCCGAAGAAATTGAAAACAAACTCACTGGTCGATTATTCCTCCAAGTCCCTTGTTAGGATCATGATTAAAGGCACAACCTTGATCCTCATAACGGCAATGCCCATATATCAGAACATTTCGACATAGGGTATCCTTCGCGTTTTCTAGTACAGCTTCATCAATATCCGTTTTCATTTCCTATGCATATCAAGCCAAGAATGCGCCTAAAACATACCACGTCCTTTCGGCCTCGGAGAACTCGTCGGTCTACGAAGTTCGGGTTGATTGAATCTTGTAGCCGCCATTGTTTTATATTATATTTTAAATTCTTGCTTCAAGGTGAATAGAACTATCTGCCGGACCCCAATGACACTTTAGGAAGCCTAATGAAAAGGAATCATGTTAGCTCGGTTCAATTCAACTAATGAGGTGGTTTCAAGTATCATCTAGCGTTTCCAAAAGGAAATTGACCGCAGCGACGCGTAAAAGGGGTAAAGTGAAGGGAGTAAGTGATGGATATGCTTCTTGCTCACTTGAATCTGGCTGACATTTCCTAAAATCCAATAAGACGAAGATTGGTCCTTGTGTGAGGTTTAATGAGTAGAAATGATATTCAACATAAGAGCTATACAAAGAATCCTGCCAAGGAACAGACAGATCAAAACCAATGTGACATGTAGCACATTCAATGAAAGTTTAGACTAATAGTCGTGTTGAGGCTGAAGATATCATAATATATATGACGCGGGGTGGAGGTTTCTTTGAAGGTGGGAACATTGGCTGGCTGGTGGTGATGCACCAGAAGTTAATGCGATCCGATAAAGAGGTGGATCCAGATTTTCAGCCTTGTTGTGGCTTTAACGGGAATTTAGTTTATCCGATACCGATTTGTGGCTCAATCATTGTCATTGAACAATCATCATTAATTCTAGAACTGCTGTATCCGTACTTCTGAGCTAATATCTCCCTAGTGAATCGTGATATCACACCAAGTTCAATTTGAATATAAAGAACGATTCACTCTTATCTGGCCGCTACTACGGCTTTCATCATTTCTACTGAACATGCAAATATATTTCAAGTAACTTCTGTCTTTTGGACAACACGACAAACAAACTGACAACACAAACAATGGCTACTCCAGATACCGATATCAGCCAGCTGTCCGAAACACAGCAGGCAGCTTTACAACAATTACTTGCGGTAACTGGTCAAGAAGTAGATCAAGCAGTCCCTCTATTGCAGAGATCACAATGGAGTGTTGAGGTAAGAATTCGAGCCTTATCCTTCAATGATCCCATATCCATCTTTGTATTAATTCTTGATAGATTGCAATCGCAAAGTTCTTTGACGGCGAAGATGATTCTTTGACAGCAGCAGGGCTAGCAGCTCAAAACGTTCCACCTCCTCGAGCTTCGAGACAAGAAAACCTTCAATATAGTCTTCTCAACGAATCCTCAAATCGAACGAGAGCTCAAAATGTGGACTCGGCTCCAAGAATCGTTCCTCAGCCGGAGGATCAAGTAATTCGAAGACCAAATCTTATTTTCGCCATACTATTCGCACCATTCAGTGTGCTCTACAAAATTTTCTCGATGGGATATAGAGCCTTTGCATTTTTGTTTCCTTTCCTACCAAGGTTCAGACCTACCGGCGCATCAAACACAATGGGACGGAGGTCACTCAAACCGAGAGATGCAGCAACACGCACAAAGCGGGAGTTCGAGGAAGAATATGGGCCAAACAATATACCATTTTTCGATGGAGGTTATGCGCAAGCATTGGATCTTGCAAAAAAGGATTTAAAATTCCTTATTGTTCATTTAATGTCTCCGGAACATGATGATACATCCGATTTTGTGCACCAAACTTTGCTTTCCGAAGAAGTTATCTCATTTCTCGGGGACAAAACCAATAACATAATATTTTGGATGGGAGATGTACGCGATTCAGAAGCATATCAAATCTCTTCAGCTTTGGGATGTACCAAATTTCCATTCACAGCCTTAATTACCCATACACCCGACCAAGGAGCTACATCAATGTCGGTTATTGCTAGAATCTCTGGACAAGAAGCACCTGGCGCATTCGTAGCGAAATTACAAAGCGCAATGGGACAGCATTCCGAGAAATTGGCTGCAGTTCGTGCACAACGTTCAGCGCAAAACTTCGAACGCACATTAAGAGAAGAACAAGATTCTGCCTATGAGCAATCTTTAGCACAAGATAGAGAACGTGCTAGACAGAGAAAGGAAGCAGAAGCCGCGGCTGCAGCAGAAGAAAAGAGGAGGAAGGAAGAAGCAGAAGCTGCTGCCAAATTAGACGAAAATCGAAAACAATGGAAACAATGGCGAGTACAAACCATTCAACCAGAACCTGAGCCAGGAACGAATGTTGTTCGAGTTGCATTGAGAATGCCAGAAGGCGCTAGAATTACTCGACGTTTCGAAGCGAATTCAGGAATCGAAGAACTTTACGCATTTGTCGAATGCCATGATTTACTTGAAACTGGCAAGGAGTACAATAGGCAAAAGCCGGAAGGATATGAACACAAATATAATTTCAGATTAGTGCAAAGCATACCGAGAGAAGTGTATGAGATTGAAGGGGGAGGAACAATTGGGGAGAGAGTTGGCAAGAGTGCGAACTTGATTGTGGAATCTATTGATGATGAGGATGAGGATGATGATAATGAATAAAATAGGGTGGTAATTTAGTTGATGCTGGTATACTATGGTATATTATACCGTTGGCGTTTGGATTGACTCCGGCTAGAGTTTTATATCTATAGTAGTATTAAAGCATCACTGCGTGGGTGGCATAGACTCTTTACAAATAAATTCATCTATCATCAAGTATAATGCTCTCCGAAAATAGCATGATGTGACGCTCCCAAACATATAGATTCTGTTAACCATCATATTGCAGGCCATCAGTCAACTTCTTCTTTATCCGAAGTCCCTAAATACTTCATGTTCATTCATTATGTGTTCGTTCAACTCTCCTATTTGGAACTCGGCACCATTCCTACAGCTCTCTGATGCATTTTTTCACTGCCTAAACTTTCCCACAATATTCAATCAACGTTATGGGCTATTAAAAACCATTCCTCCCTTCTTCCGCATTTCCCACATCATAACAAGTTTGCATTACCCTTCTGATCACAATTCTTGGGAGACAAAATCGAAGTGAACTTATCAATAGAATAGGGATTGGGAACTGAGAACTCCGAGCATACTATAATATCTGTCAGCGTACTGAACGAGCTCCATACTCCCACACTATACTTTCACGTGTATAATGTTTGGAAAATTTATGTCGCGAGTATTTCAAAGCGGATATTGTTGTGCTTTTAAGTTTGAGAAATTGGTGTTAGACGAGTAGAATTTGCAGTTAGCGAATCACAAAGTGAGATCAGGAAAATAGTATCCAGGACATTTCATTGCGATATATCCATGAATTTGCTAGAGGATACCATCCAGGTAAGAATCCTGGAAGCTGCCTACATTTATACTTCTCTCTCAAGATCCTGTTGAGAATAACAAGAATTCTTTCTCGTATAATCTAATTTCAATACTTCCATCACTTTCTCTCATCTCTTCTTTCCTCTCTGTTTCTAAGTCTGCTTTCCAATCTCGAAACTTTGTTCCTCCGTGTAAACCTATGCAAAGTCACCAATTCGTCTCCCGTCTCTTCGTCTCTCCACCCTTCAAGTACCACACTCTCACATTGTCTAACGTCAAACATCAATCCAATGCAACCTCAGCAGTATAGAAGAAATCACAAAATGTCTACTATATATTATACCTAAATAGAGACTCCCGGTAGGAATTCCAATGGAGATATATTTGAAACAAAAAGAAAGACATACTTGCGAATGAGGTATGTGCTTTGTATGATTACATTTGCATAGCCAAAATATACAGCGGTCACTAAGTAGAGCCAGGCTAGAGCAAGGAGCTCATCTACTGTGATTGTTTGTCGGAAGCATGTTTGTGGTTGTGAACTTGCGAAGTGAATTTAGTGAGGATAGGAAAACAGAGACTCGGAATTGAGAGGAACATGCTTATACGTGTGATTTGGTGATGGAAGATCATCTGAGGTCTTATGTTTCTGACAAAAAAAGAGTTCTAATATACCGACCATAGAGGACAGGAAGCAACAACCGAGATTATCAATTTATGATCTTCAATTTTCATGCATAATTGGATATCCGGGTATCATTCTCAATCTACGTTTCTTACATTAAATTGACCTATATTTTTGTGCTCATAGGTATCTATAGCAACTGCCGATATGATAAAGACATATACGTTGAATATCCTCTCGCTTCTCCTTACATCAACCCCGCATTCTTCCATCTAGCGAACGAGCTAATATACACTTAACTTTCAGCTAGACAATCAAGCTTTAGACTTGACTAAATTGAAGGTGACACATGTCATCCTAACGTTAACTTTAATCATTAATTTTCTAGTATTGTTTAGAATATATACACAAGAATTAAATTATAGTATCGTTCTCATGCTACAATTCATACATGTTCTCCCAACTCCAGCACTATATAAATCTTGTGTCTTTCTCTTGATTCTCAAGCACATTATAACTTTATCATCCAAAAACATCAGACAGACCTATAAAATATCGACACTATTTCTTTTCATCATATTACTACCATCTGATGCTAGTTAATTGAAGAATTTGCAAAAAAGTGTAGAGGTTGGAAATGGGACTACATGAGGAGGAGAAGCAGGGGAAGTAGAGGGGAAGTCATGAAAGGTATATCGTAAGCAATAAACGCAATCAGGAGGAGAGATACCAAAACAGTTGACGAAGAGAAATAATCAAGAATCAAGAAGAAAAAAGATGTATCAGTCATTCACCAACAAAATCCAGATGAACAAACATATACAAGCAGACCACTTATGAACCTAGTCCAGCAATAGACAGATACATAGAGCCACTCCTATCCTTCCGCTCATCATTTTCCGCACTATCATTACGAGCCTGTTCATTTCTTTTCTTCTTTCCTCAATACAATCCCCCCTCCCATCCACTCCGTCTCGCTTCATCCCATAACCTCGCATCTCCTATTCCCCCTCCATATGCATACCCCGTTCTTACCTCTCCATATCCCGTCGCATAACCCGTTCCGTAGGCTGTGTCGTGACTATATACGGATGATTATTAGCTTTGAAAGTGATAGTATGAGTAAGTGATATTGGAAGCCGGGTTGAAGGTTTTAGTATTAGAGGGGGGGAGGGGCGGGGAAATAAGCGGAAAAAGAAGAGGAGAGAGAGAGAGAGAGAGTGAGTGAGTGAGTGAGAGAATTGGAGAGGAGAATATATCAACTCTACAAAGCAGAAAAAGAAACAAAAAGAGATTCAGTCAACTCCCAAACGAAAGAAAACACGCGAAAATGAACATCCACCTATCCATCCCTATAGCAAGTATCCTCACCTCAACTTCCCTAATCAAACCCAAAATCTCAATACTCCTCCCACAATACATCAAACCTTCCCCTCTTCTCTCCAGAGTCTCAAAATATCCACCAACAAAACGAAGCAAAATTAAAAACAAACACAAGAAATCAACTCACCCCACACAACTACCAATCGGATCCTCAATCCACCCTACCAAGCGAAAACTACTCCTCATACTAAAAGGATGAAGACAGTATTTCCTTAGAAAAGGTCTTATTTTCTTCTCGCGTTTTTCTTTCCCATTCCCATTCTCATTCTCATTTCTTGATTCATTTCCCCCTCCCCTTTCCCCTTGCCCTTCCTCTCCCTCTCCACCCTCATCCCCCACCCTCCGACCCCCCAGAAATCCCCTCGCCTTCCCAAAACTTTTCCACCTCTCCATTCGTGAATACACCATCGATATCCCCACTCCCCCACCGCTTTTCCCCACAGCATTCAAACCCAAAGCAGAAACCTCAGATCTCAAAGTCGGAGTCGATGTGGACATCTCAAGCGAAAGTTCCGGAACCGTTGGGATAGATGAACAAGACATGTACGAACCATTATCTACATCTTTACCAGGTTCCGCAGTGGCATATCCAAGCGTATTGATAGAATACATACTACTTGCAGATAAACTTATATCTCTCCCCTCCACCCCTCCTTCATTTTCACACCGAAGTACATGAGATCGATTTCGCGACTGAGAAATCCCTCCATCCACCTTCCTCACCACCGCCACCTCATCTCGACAAAGCGTCACCGTAACCGCAGGCCGAAAACTAACAGAACATGTATCCGTCTCCCCATTTCGAATCACCACATCATCTTTCTCCCATCCCGATATCTCGGGGTTTGCGAACGAAGCCTGAACGTGAGTATCAGAACGAGACTGGACCTCCGAAAACGACCTCAGAGAACTCGAACCCGACGAGGTACGACGGAATGAAGTGCGTTTGAAAGGGGATCGACGATGTCGTTGATGAGAGGGTGGCATTTTAAATTTCTCCTTTCCTTTCTCCTTTTCCTTTTCCTTTCACAAGAGATGAAATGAAGAAGTTTCAAAAATCTAAAATCCCCCGTCTTCAACTCCTTTTCCACAATAATCCCATGCGTATTCACACACACACACTCGAAATAAGATGAAAACCCGCGAGAGAAATCTCCATGAGATATATCACCCCATCATACATATCATACGTATGCTCCACTCTATCCAAAATACAAACATGGAACTGCAGATGGAAGCACCAAAAGTCTCATGTCAATTAAATTTATCTCCATCCAAACCCCACCATTCATTATGCAAATATGAATATGAATATGAATCTGCGTTCAAGACCCCGACTCAGACTAAGACTAAGACTCAGACTCAGACTCGGACCCAGACTCAGACTCAGACTCAGAATTTGATTTCACCTGAAATTAAACCCAAAGTTTCACTTATTGGTCCAACAATATAATACAATACAATACAATACAGTCTATTCGTCTATCCCCTCCCCCTCCCCCTAATCGCATTTCCCCAAAACTCAAGTGAAAATACCTAGGTACACGATACAATAGAATACAATATAGCACAGCAAACAAACCTCATCGATCCAAAAACACAAATCTAATATCACAGCAGGCAGCAGACGAGCAGCCCGCAAAAGAAAGAACGAAAAGCGAAAGGATAACAATTGCACTCAGAATAAAATAGCAGAAATACCCAAAGATACCTATAAAAAGAGATAATAGAAATAAAACAAACAAAACAAGAAAACGAAACAATATTCTTACCAAAATCTATCCCCCTCTGCGCTCTGCACACTGTACCTAGAAAAAAAAGAAGAAAAAAAAAAGAAGAAAAAAGAAGAAGAAAAAAACTATGACAACTAGACTAAAAACAATGACCCAACAACAAAACACAAAATACAAGACTTCATTCAATCCTTCAATTCCCTACATCTTCGATTCCCCTCCCCCTCGCCTCTCCCTCTTCGCCTCTCGCTCTCTCTCTCTCTCTCTGTCGCCCCAAAAATCCATTTCCTGCCGCACTATCTGACTGCGTATAAAGCAAAGTTCATAAACCCCTGCATTTCTAATCTCCTATTTTTTTTAATTTCCTATTTCTTTTTTATGCTTCCCTAATTATTCACCTCCCCCCCCTCATTATCTCTCCCTCATCTCCCCCAAACAAAAATCTTCCAAAACATAAATCACATACTCACACTCACACTTACACTCATACTCACACTTACACTCATACTCACACTTACACTTACACTCACACTCACACATACACCTACACACACATACACCTACACCACCAATCCCACAATCCCACAATCCACAACCTCACTCCCAGTATTCAAATCCACTCCCACCTCCCACTCCCACTTCCACCTCCCACTTCCCAACAATCCCAAGCCACTGTGCAATCAATCCCCTATAAAATTCCGTCTTGGCTGGGGAAGAAAGAAAACCAGGTATCACACCACACCACATCACATCACACCACATCACATCACACCACATCCCCGACCCGAAATGTTTCCTTTGTTCTGCGGGGATGTAACATCTTGAAAGCTGTGTGAGTATCACAAGTACAACTTTGTAGCACCCGCACCCGCACCCGCACCCGCATACACACAGGTACAAACACAAACACAAGCACATACAATTCAATTCAAAACCAAAAGTCATAAGTTCAAGATAAAAGCACATATTTCTATTTACCCCCTCCCCCTTCACTGCTAACTATCACCACCGACTATCACTCATCCCCCATCTTCCATCAACAATCATCATAATTCATAAAATCACCTCTCATTCCCCATCTCGATACATACACACCTGCATCAACAAAGCAAGAGACGGGTATAATGCTCGCATATTTGCAAATAATGCAATGCAATGAAACATTGCGAAATGTGTAATGCAAATCAAGCAAAAGCCACAGTAAATACAAATGCAAATGCTCAAAAATACGATAGAAATGTATACAAAGTTTTGGTATCCATTAGACATGTTAGAAGACTATCCCCCCATTACATCATCATTATTAGCTCCTCCATATATTTGTCATTTTGTCCATTATTAGTAGACATTCATCATATCTATCCACTCGATCCTCCACCGTCATACACCCTTAACTTGTTCTCTCCTTGTCATAAAGATTCCCCTAACTGAACCGATTAAAAATCAAAAGAGAATATTTAAGCCGTTTGTTCGTTCTCGGCTTCGGACTTAGCCTCAGGAGTAGCATTTCCTGATGCGGCCGCGGCAGCAGCGGCAGCAGCAGCCGCCTTTCTCTTCTTCTTCTTAAGGGTAGACTTTGATGGGGATGTCGAAGATGATGGGGATCCTGGAGATGTTGGGGAAGTTGGGGTAGTTGGTGATGTTGGTGTAGCTGGTGACTTCAACTCAATAGTCTTAACATTGTCCTTGATTTGACCAAGTCCCTTCTCATTCAAGAAAACACCCTCTTGAGCAATCAACTCAACCTTGGTCAAAACTTCCTTAGTATCGAATTTCTCAGTTGTAGTCTTAATTTCAGTCAAGACACCATCTTGAGCAGAGATGCTTGTGATAATTTCTTTGACGGATGATTCAAGACCAGTGATGTCAGTTTCCTTGAAGGATGGAGCTGGGGTAGATTTAATTTCATCAACGGTAGTCTTAACGGAAGCGATGGAAGACTCAATGTTAGAAAGATCAATCTTTTCTGGTGCAGGTGATGCCTTGACTTCTTCAATAGCTGCCTTGATTTCGGAGATAGATGATTCAATTGAGCTTAGATCAATCTTCTCTGGTGCAGGTGATGCCTTGACTTCTTCAATAGCTGCCTTGATTTCGGAGATAGATGATTCAATTGAGCTTAGATCAATCTTCTCTGGTGCAGGTGATGCCTTGACTTCTTCAATAGCTGCCTTGATTTCGGAGATAGATGATTCAATGTTAGAAAGGTCAGTAGGTTCATGAGTTGGGGCTGGGGTAGCCTTAATCTCATCCACTGTAGCCTTAACAGCTGCAATAGAAGACTCAATGTTGGAAAGATCAACTGCCTTTTGTTCTTGAGCTGGAGTAGCCTTGATTTCATCAACGGTACTCTTAACTGAAGCAATAGATGCCTCAATTACGCTCAAGTCAATCTTTTCGTGAGCTGGAGCTTCCTTGGCCTTGATTTCTTCAACGATGGACTTGACGGACTCGATGGAAGATTCAATCTTGCTCAAATCAACTGATTCTGGAATTGGTGATTCTTTAGCCTTGATCTCATCAACTGTGCTCTTGACAGAGGCAATCGATGCCTCAATAGCACTCAAATCGATCTTTTCGGCAGCTGGGGTCTCCTTTGTCTTGATCTCCTCGACAGATGCCTTGATAGACTCGATCGATGACTCGATTTGACTCAAATCAACCTTTTCAACAGCTGGGGTCTCCTTGTTCTTAATATCCTCGATAGATGCCTTGACGGATTCGATCGATGACTCGATTTGACTTAAATCAACCTTTTCGGCAGCTGGGGTCTCCTTAGCCTTGATTTCCTCAACAATTGCCTTGACAGACTCGATGGATGATTCGACGTTGCTTAAATCAACCTTCTCGGCGGCTGGATATTCCTTGGTCTTAATTTCCTCAATAGATACCTTGATGGATTCAATTGAAGATTCGATGTTGCTTAAATCAACCTTTTCGACAGCTGGGAATTCCTTGGTCTTAATTTCCTCAACAGATACCTTGATGGATTCAATTGAAGATTCGACGTTGCTTAAATCGACCTTCTCGGCAGATGGGGTTTCCTTGGCCTTAATTTCCTCAACAATAGTCTTAATCTCGTTAACGGAGCTCTCAATGGTAGAGAGATCAGTCTTTTCCGGTGCTGGAACTGATTTGATTTCGTTGAGAGTACCGGAATGAGATTCGAGAGCTGCCTTGATTTCAGCGACGGAGGATTCGAGAGAAGAAAGGTCGACTGGTCCAGAAGCGGAAGACTTGATCTCGTCAAGAGTGCTCTTGTGGGATTCGAGGGTAGATGTGATTGGAGAGAAATCAACTTCCTTAGGAGCGGCACCAGTAGAAGTCTTGATATCCTGGAGAGTAGCGATGATTTCCTTGACAGAAGATTCTAAGCCGGAAATATCAGTTGGCTCAGGGATAGCAGCTGGTGTAGAAGTAGATTCCTTGATAGATGCAACGTTAGAAGCAACTTCCTTGAGTTGAGCATCAATTGGAGAGAGGTCGATGGTTTCGTGAGCTGGAGCTGGGGTAGATTTAATTTCATTGACGGTAGCAGAGATTTCCTTAACGGAAGCTTCCAGTCCAGAAATATCAGTCTTCTCAACAGCGGCAGCTGGAGCGGAAACAGTTTCCTTAACCTCACCCAATGTAGAGAGAATTTCCTTGACAGATGATTCAAGACCAGAGATATCGACAGTAGATGGTGCAGGTGCGGACTTGATTTCCTCAATGGAAGCAGTAATATCCTTGATGGAGTTCTCGAGACCAGAAATATCAGTTGGGGCAGAAGCAGGAGTAGATTTAATCTCTCCAAGAGTTGAAGCATGTCCTTCAGCGGCAGACTTGATTTCGTTCAAAACAGCAGCATGGGAAGCATGAGATTCGTTGGAAGAGTTGACAGCAGAGAGGATATCCTTGGAGGTGGCACTTGAGTCAGATTCCTTGATGGCGGCAACATCACTCTTGATAATAGCAAGGTCGGATGTGATGGCATTGAATGCGTCCTCATTTGTAGCACTCTTGAGAGCAGCAACCTCTGAAGCAATTCC
Source organism: Botrytis deweyae (assembly GCF_014898535.1). Classification (NCBI taxonomy): domain Eukaryota; kingdom Fungi; phylum Ascomycota; class Leotiomycetes; order Helotiales; family Sclerotiniaceae; genus Botrytis; species Botrytis deweyae. Next base: position 124,659 of record NW_024066253.1, read on the forward strand.
ATCCAACTTTGTAGTGTGTAATTCCAAAACCGATGTGTCTTGAGGAGAAGAAGACTTCTCACTCAATCCCTCCAATAAAGATGTCATCTTAGCAAGAGCTTCTTCGACGGCAGCTAATTTGCTTGCAGTCTCTGCATTGCTAGCATCGATTTGTTGAGAAAGCTTGGTAGCTGTAGCAGCGAGTTTGGTATCGACAGCATCAACATTGAGGGAAACATTTTGAATGGCGGTAGGGATAGAACTGATGGATGATTCGAAGGCTGGTTTGATCTGCGAGACCAACGAGGTAGCGATAGCATTTGAAAATACATCCGAGTTCAAGGCCTTCTTGACAGCCTCCTCGATGGCAGCCTCGACGATTTCCTTATCCCTAGCATCACGCTCGGCAGAAGTAGTTGAATCCTCTCCACCTGATGTAGTAGTAGTTGTGCGAGAAAGAGGAGCTCCAATAGCCCTTGGAGGGGAAGCGGTACGACCTAACAAACGACCGAACATGGTTGGATTGAAGATTGCGTATGGTAGGTGAGAGATGTATCGAAAAAGAGACATCCGGGAGAACCTGGATGTTTACTTTCTCTTCTACTCACTTTTTTTCCTTCCTTCTTGTGAGATGGTAGCACAAGGGGGGTGGAAAAAGAGGAGATGGAGTGAGGTTGACTTGCAGGTTGGGAGAAAAAAGTCGGAGAGACTTGTGATGTGGTAAGGCAATGAGTGTGAGCTCTTTTCTTTTTCCCAATACGGTAGATGGGACCAACAATGAGCAAGGAAAAAGGACAAGGTTGGGAGGAAATGGGTGGGTTTGTATGGGTAGAATTGAGGGGTTGGTCGGACGGCAAGGTGAATGGATGAATCGAATCAAAGATTTGGAGGTAAAAGGAAAAATTTGATTTATTGAATCCATGAAAAGATTAACCTCCACTCACCAATTGTCTTGATAGGTTGGATGGGAATATCTTCTATCCACTTTATGCAATTTTCACCATCCAGCCAATGATTTTCGATGTGTGTGAAGAATTACGGTCATGATTGAATTAAATATAAATATAATTATAATTATAATTACCGTATTGGGATATTATATGTGTCCATTGTAAATGAATGCATGATTGTTGGTTGTAGTGGGCGAGGAGTTGACCATACCATTGTTGGACTCTCCCTCTTGGAAAAAAAAGTCTTCAGTCAAAAAAATGAGGTTATCGATGAACATGAGGGGGTCCAATATTGACTAAGCTTTTTATGGATTAGTCACACCCGGACCACTCAAAATTGGGTACAATTGGTCCATTGGTGGATGCATTGGTGGATGCATTGGTGGATGCATTAGTGGATACATTAGTGGATTACAAGTTTACAAACCTTCTCGAGACTTCTGTTAGTCATTGTCTATCGAGATTCGAGCTAGAGAGGATTTGTACAGAATTCGTTGTCACCGCATCTTCATCCAAAAAAAGATTGCTAACGAAAATAAAGGTGTGAATGAGGTCTTTTTGCATTAATGATTCAAAAAGAATGGAAAATTTTGCTTATTTCGCATTCATCCTAAATCCTCAGAGTATCATCAGAAGGCTATCGAAGGGTCATAGATGTAACATTTCAAAGAATAAAGTTCTCGGGATTGAAATTTCTCCAATGAATATCATGCCCGCTTCCTGTACGGGGAGAGAATGGAATGATAAAATAGGATGTTGACGTGCTGGCGCCGCATGTCTGCCCTATGTGTTGTGTATGTGCACTGTGTCTCGTGAACGGACGAGAAAGGAAAGGAAGATGGTCCCCACTAACGAGTGAATTCTCCTATCATCGGTGAACAGTTGTCTAGACAACTCATGAGCATTACTGGATCCCTTGTGAGTGGTTATGTTTAGCTTGATGGAATCTCTAGAAGCTTCAAAAGTAAAGAAAGAAGCTTGTGAAGTTGTGAATGATGCTAGTGACTAGTCATGGAATTGATGGGTCGGGCGAGATGTGGTCATTGGAAGTTTCATTCTTCTGGAAGTTTGAAAAGAAGCTTACGATGTGGTAGAAAATGATATTTGAAGGCAGGTACTGTACAATTCAGTGGAACACCGAGCATGGGAATTGTCCATAGATTTTTCAGTCGGAGCCCGGAACGTTGATTCGACCAATTTTGGGTCCGACTCTCGAGCTCCGGAGTCCGTATGTAGGTATACAGAGTACGTCTCCACGATGATCCATCTGCAAGCCTACAATATTTGTACGGTTCAAGGTTCATTCCATGCCAACGATGGTGATGATCTTTCGTCAAACGGGAAGTTTTGCGGCTGAGCTATAGTTCTAGGTCAGGATCATCGTGACAGCCTTTCACCTGCACAGTTGCTCAGACAATTGAATGGAATCCTGTTCTGTCTTCCGTATGTAACGGCGAAGACGTATCGGCTAACTTGTACAATGGTACACGGTTAAACCTCAGGAGGTGATAAATATATCTTGTGATTTGAAATCAGTGAAGCTTTTTGGGTGACGATGCCCGATACATGCTCGAGCGAGTCCATCAATGTCTTGCTCACTGTTCTGGTGACATCAAGCCGCCTATTGTGAGTCTCATACGTGTACTCCGGGTTGAGCATCTTGTCTATGTGTCAATGATGTTGAAGACACCAGGAGCTTTGAAGCAGGATGGTTATGTTTGTTCGTCAAACCATCAGTGGGTATACGGACTGATGGGACACTCCAAAAAAGAACTTTGGGATATCTCTTGATATATCAACTTGTATGTATATTTTAGGAATTTTTACAATTATTTATATGAAATGAGACATCTAAATCATAACTCTTGATATCAAACAGTCAAGGAATGAATTTGTTATAAATTTCGATAGTTGGGAAGTGTCCCGTCAATCCATACACCCGCTGGTGAACTCACCATCAATGCCTCGCAACAATCATTCCTTCCAGTCCTCATTTCTATCGTTCATTTCTCTGGTTTGACCAAGGAGCCAAGATATGGAAGTAACCTCTATCCGTGTTAGGAGCAAGCGCACATCCTACCGCTGTACGATATCTGCCAATGATACAGGCGGTATAGTTGAAGATTCTGAGGGTATAGGTCTGGTATTGGAGTGCTGGAATCTAAAGATTGACGGTAATGATTGATGCTGCGACGTCGAGATGGTGGTGTTTCCAAAAGTGCTGGATTAGGGTGACCGCGGTGTGCCCTATGTGCATTTAAATAGGATGTGAATACATTCGCATGGACCGACGATTTCTCATCCACAAACATACAATTTCATATCAACCCAAAAGAAATTGATCATTCTCGAGACCGATTAAATATCGCTCTTCAATACTCGAATTCATTTGAAATACTCTCGCATTTACTTACTGTCACCCTCTCACCAGCTACATGCCAACCCAATCTGACAACATGCATCTTCTTAGTCACCAATCCAAACTTCGAAGTCTCGATCATAGGACCTTGGTGATGGGTAAATTCAGCCTTATCGCCGTCATATAATTCAGTCTTTACAATTAAGATCCTCTTTTGGAAGTCAAGAGGCTCAAAACATTTCGCAAACTCCCAACCATAGGTTGAGGCGCTGGCCGAAGAAATCCTAGTTACAAAGTTGTACCTACTTATTTTCATGTTCTTATTCTAAGCTTCCATTTACATCTGGTATGGGCAGGCAGCTGCCTGGGCGATGGTACACAAGGAGGGCTGTGGTGGCATCCCTCAGCCACAGTACGATGTAGTTCAACCTTAACTTCCCACTCTCTCTCAATTCATACTCTATCTGAATCTCCTCATCCTATTTCAAATCTTGTGTCTCACGTCTTATTTTTGTTAATTTTTGATCACAATATGGAAGGGTTGGCGGCTGCAGGTGGAGTTATCGCCGTGGTTTCATTGGCAGGTCAAGTCACGCAAGGCTGCAACTATTTGCACACCGTTTTTGAGGACGCAAGAGATGCTCCCATAGAACTCCGGTTGCTCAATAACGAGCTTTCTATCATAAAGAGCATTTCCACGAGCTTTGCAGCCTCAATATCTGATCACCCTGAACATCTTGCTGCTTTGGATTTTTGTAACGAGTCAATTCATAAACTACGAGATGTGGTCGATAAATACGGTAGCTTAACAGGCGTTGGAAGATATAGGAAATGGGGACCAAGGCTCGCATTGGCTCTCAACGCCAGTAAGATCTTAAAGCATTTGAATCGTCTAAGAGAAGCCAAGGGGCATCTTGAGCATTTGCAAAATGTGTGAGTACAATGCGTCTCATTCCGTTGGTCCCTGTTCTGACATTTTGCCAGTTTCAAACACGGTGAAACAATGCTCAAGATAGAAACGCTACGGAACTCGATCAAACAACTCAATGTATCCAATTCGCAGATTTCCGAGATTGTCACTTGTTCACACGCGAAGGTGGATGATATTGCTAGTACAGCCAAGGAGACGAAATTCATATTACAAAACATGGCAGACAAATTCGCAAAGCAAACAGAACAGAACCTAGAAAGCAACCATCTAATTGAGAAACGTTTCGTGGATGCTGTGGAATCAATACTGGAAAATTCTTTGAAGAACCATATCCGAGAAGGAATAGAGCTGCAGTCGTCATCTTCTATCCAGTCGCCTCGTCTTGAAGCATGCCATCATATACCGCCGAGCAACGTGAGACTCTGGAACAAATCTCTGGAAACCCCTTCTATAGCTGGCCAAAAGTCTGAGCTTGAGTGTATCTTGGCAGATTATTCAGGAGGAATTCAATCTGTGGAATGTTTAGACCTCGAACGCACATTAAAGTATAGCACCCGGATTGGCCAAGTCTTGATAAGGACCGTATCAAAGACATATATGGCGCTCGATGAGATTGAAACAGAGGACTTACAATTCAATCCATCACCAATGCTGAATGCCCAACAGTTATCTTCTGTCAATGAGTTCCCTATCACGATTACAAGAACGGAAACTCTATTACTTCCAGAATCTTGGGAACAAGCTCGAGGTGCGATGATTAAGTTGTATGAGATGGCCAGTCCTTCCATGATCAATTCAAGTTTGACATTGCAATTGAGAACGTTCTCGGGTTTCGGATCGCAACTATCAAAAGACGTAGCGGCTGGGAATATTCTTGATAACAAATTTACTGTCTCACAGTCCACTGGTGTTAAAGTGGTCGCATCTCCGTGCCTGCTTTACACTGCGTTTAAAACTATTTTTGTTGCTCGAAAAGTGGGTCATGGAAAGGCCAGACCTAGAAAATCCCGAAAACCAAAACATTCAACTTCTCTTCTTCGTCAATCTCCAGACAACGAAGTGAACGATGTGGTAGAGCTTATTACGCTTTGGATCGAGAGTGGATTGAGTCTGGAATCCCAGGAATTATTCCTAAATACGCCAGATAGAACAGGAAACACACATGAGTCTATATTTCGACAGGGCGTCCAAAAACTATCGATATTTCAAACGCTGCGACATGTATACGTACATGAATTGGTGACAGAGATGCATACTGCATATGATTCAGGTGGTTGTCAAGCATGGCATTCTTTACATCGTATTCATGCAAAGTACTGGGCTCGATTCCAAGCGATAGCATCGCCAGCACCTTTCGATATTTTTGGACTCGACTTCATTTTTAGTTCAGTTGACTTAGAAGTATACGACTTAGAAGTATACTTCGAGTCAGGAAGACATCCATTCGAGAAGATTTTAGTCTGTTTGCTCGCCCTTTGCAGGATAGCATCGAAGCTTAGTCAACTCATAATCGTCTTTCAATCCAGCAAATTTCAGAATCTCAAAACTCTCCAGCTTGGGAAACTTTATCTCATCCTCAGACCCATCGGTGATTACATGATTTAGGCCTTGATTTCGAGGAGATAAACCTTGCCTCTCGATCCCTGATTGGTTCGAAAAAAAATTTGATCATTAGTAAGCAACCAACAACACCACCACCCCACCACCAAAAAGATCGATATATATACCTAGTAATTCAGAACTCAATTAAGATCTATTTAAAAACGATTTATCGACGAAGAGGGTTTGAATGTGAGATAAGGGAAACTCTTGAATCATGCCGGGCGCACTCGTGATTTTTGATGTAGTTTTTGGTTCCCCGTGGTTGAGCATTCTAAGATCTCTAGCGCCTGGGTATTCCCACAAGGAATTGTGGAAATCTCAATGTGGGATGTGCGCGATTTAATTAATTTCCTTGTTAGGGGAATGGAGTTCTTTTCTAAGGTTGTTGAATGATACGTCGGCGGTGGTTATGATCACATGGTGGAGATTTCCTTCGTACCAGATTGCCTCTGTCCTACCGCTAGTGACTCGCGTTGAGCGTGAGTTATCAACAATTTGATTTGATTTGAAATTTCACAGCCTGCAAAAATTGTAAAGTGCTGGATTTATGTCTATAAAAAGAATATTTAGAGTTGAAAGAAGTCTTACTACTATGCCTTGGTGCAAGGCAGACAAAATTAGTAGACCTATTATCGTAGCAGATAAAGGGAGCCTGCCTCAGTCTCTTGGCTCCGTATGAGATCAAGAGGAGCATAGCAAGAGCTTGACATCGATTATTGCACATTCTTGTCCCTGGCATCTCTAATCAACAGCTCAAGAATGCAATTGGATGGCCGAAAAGGTCATCGAGGATGTCGCTGGATTTTTGAGGATCTGACAAAAACGGAGCTATGGTGTCTCGGAGCAGCGAGTTTGAGTATTGTATGGTATTGAAAGAATGTGTCTAAACTCTGCAAAATGGATTTTCATAATGTTATCTTTAATTTGGTCCAGATTTTAAAGAATGGAATCTTTTAATGGCAGAACTTTCGGGATGCGTTGTGTAACTTCACTACGCGGTGATTTGGACCCCAAGATCATTGTGAATAAGTTGATGGATGGGTGAGAATGCGGATCTCAATGCTTTGAGAAACCGTTTTGGGAGAGGGATCAGCTACCCCGCTTGATGCGACGATTGGTACATAAGTTTCTACTTTAAGAGATCCTTAAACGGTCTGCAATACCATGTTACTCCTCACGCGCTACCCGTAGATTCCAAAACGTGGATCTCGAGATGATGGAGCTGTGTCAATTATCGAAATAGAAAAGCCAGCAACGGCCAATTTGGGATACTATATGAAAGAGCACTGAAAGCCAAGAAGATCATTTATTTAGAACTGGTTATACGGAAAGGATATGCGGTTCTCAAAAATCTCATTTGGCACGCCGATTCAGCGCTTTATTAAATATATAGGAGCATATCGTCACCTTCTTAAGAATATCACATACGACATATTGTATCGCATTTTACAAAGCACGCTTGAAAATCGACCAAGAAATAGAGTCTTCTTCCCAATCTCCCCAAAAATAGCATTGATTGACATGAAATCACGACCCTCAAAGATACAGTAAGCTCAATCAATCATATGAATCCCAGTCGACATATCCCCATCTATTAAAAGATACTAGATCTTCTCGCGTCTCTTGCATATGAATATTAATATTGCATATTAATATTACGCGTGTATTCTTCTTTCTACTCGTTGAAACCCTCGTTAATGGTAGGTTAATTTTCTCTTTATTCGAGCAATTACAATTACAGTTCATCCGTATGATATTCTTCCTGATTGGGAAAATAAGAGTGGTCTTGTTGCATTGCATGTCTGATGGATTATTCGATCACGTTACTACTTGATTTAAATTCAGTATCTTTACCTACCTAGTAGTTAGGAGAAAAAAGACCAAAGTTGAGCACCCTAAGAAATTCTATAATAAATCAATCAATAATGAGATAATAAAAGCTGTAAATAATATTAAATAAATTCTTGAATGATTTTCAATTATGAATTATTTCAATATTTGATTCTCTGAATTGAAATAGAATATTTGGATTATTGAAATGTTTTATTAATGATTAATCCCCGCCTGTTTTTTCTTTTCTTTTACAAAGAATATATCTAGAACTTTTTTCAATCACTTTCACATCACCAACCAGTTTAAATATTCTCGTTGAGTATCTTGCAGTTTTCTCCATCACATTACTTTATTCTTATACTACTATTTTCTCATGATTCCGGCTGAGAGTGTTCTCGAAGTGTCGTTAGTACCTACCTAGGTATCCCGGTGATGCTCGAAGAGGACTAGGTTGAAGAGTATTCGAGTTTAGGAAGAGTTGTATATGTACTGTGGAAGTTTTGGTATTTGTTGAAATATCGAGTTGAAGGAATATCGAGCAGATATGTATCGAAAAGGTTCTATAGTCAGTGTAGGCAATCGTATTTCCTGTAATCAGTATACGGGTTAGATAGTGATATGTATCGATTTTTTTCGAAATATATACATACATGGTATGGAATTCGATATTACTGAAAATATTCATTATCAGATCAATATTGAATACTATTGATAAGGTATAGAAATATGAATCTCTGATTAATATAAAACAAATCGAAATGTATGAATTTGAAGTTATTTCTAGATTTCAATAATATTAAATCAAATATTGAACTAATAATAAATTATTAATATCATTGGATATTTTCATCTTTTTGAATATGAATATTGATATTATAAATTCTTTTTATACATTCGATTGTTTTCAGAAGTCTAAAGTTCGAGATGATTGATTAATATTTTTTTATTATCTAAATTTTATCATGATTAATTTTCATTCTTAGATTTTTATATTTTAGTTTTCTTGTATATCTTTATAGATATTTGTTTTAAGTAATATCTATAGCAATAAGTATTCAATTATTTGCTACACACTATCTACTATATCAAAAGCTTTATATACACCACCGTTTTACTATAGTATACTATTGCCTACACTGGTTCTACTCATCATATTCACGATTTGAGTGTTTAACAAACAATCTAGATTTGAAACTGAAGAGTAAGCTATCATTTGAGTTCAAGTCCGGTTCAAATATATATCTTTAATAAGTTTACAAGATATCATCAATCAACACAATAAATCATCTCCAAAATCGATCTGAATCTATATCACATATTACACCACATCAATCATACTCCAATCTTTGGGTTTTTGAAACTTCTATCATTTCTAAACGCTAGTTTGTATGTGTAATAGAGAGACTACAAAAAGAGTCTTCTATTCAAAAAAGGTATATATACATTGAAAACCAGACTCTCATTTATCCATCTAAATCAATCTCCTGTCGGTTTGGGCAAAGTCCTAAAACGCTTATGCGTCACAGGTCTCATCATCATCAGAAGCAGCAGCTGAGGTAGCGGCTGGGGCAACGGATGTGATCATTGTGGTTGGGGCAGCAGTTGTGGATACAACGGCACCGGCTGCGCTTGAAATGGCAACAGAGGCGGCGGAAGTAACGGCGGCGGAAGAAGCAACGCTAGCGGCGGAAGAGGTGGCAGATGCTACTCCGGATGCTACTCCGGATGCTACTCCGGATGCGGCTCCGGTGGCAGCTCCGGTAGAGTTGTACATAGCTGGACCGGGGATAGTGTATGTGAGGGAAGAGTAGATGTTGACCAAGATACCTGGGTCGGTAGCGGTGTACAAAGCCTCACCGAGAGTTCCTTTAGGAGCGAGGGTACCGGAACCAGAGATTTCCAAGTTGATACATTGAGGGTAGTTTTGAGCACCGTCCTCAGATCCGGCACTGTGGAGAGCGATAATCTCATGACGAGCGACGTAGTTTCCAGGAGCGAGATCGGCTGGGATAGTAGCGGTCCAGGTGTTGTTGCTGGCAATCATTTTGTCGGAAGCCCAAGTTCCGGGAACAGTGGTGTCGTCTATCAATCCAGCTTCGTCAATCTTGAAGAATTCAAGAGTGGTCTTGTCGACGGTAGCACAGTCTCCATTGCAGTTGGCAAGGTAGGTGATGACTGGACCGTGATGGGACTCAGGCCAGACAGTCCATTGGAAATCAATGCTGTCACCAGCGGCGATTTTAGCGGAGAGAGCAGCGTTGGTAGCATCTTTAGCACAGATGATATCACCAGTGGCATAGGCAGATGGTGATGTGAATCCGAGATCAAGGTTGGTGTCAGCCCAACCGATCGAATCAGGTTGTGGGGTTTGGTACGCGTAGCTGACGAGCCATCCAGTGTAGCTATATTGAATTAATATATTTGAGTTTCAAGATGACGCGAGAAAGTTTAAACTTACTAGGTTCCACCAGCCACAATACCGGAAACATATCCGTGCGCTGAAACTGCAGCGACCATGCCGGCGAAAGCGGTGAGCTTAGAGAAAGACATTTTGATTGATGTTTTTTGACTTTGGAGAGAAAAAATGAAGGAGTTTGATAATCAAATGATAAAAAAAATTCACAAAAGAATTTGAGATGTTAGACCAGCTGAATGAATGTAAAATGCTTAAAGCAAAAAGAGAGTGTGGTAGAGCGAGAAGAGAATGATAGAACTTGAATGTACAAAGGCTTGCTTCGATGTGGTTGAAAGAAGAAGCGTTGAAGAGAGGGAGCCGACGGAATATATAAAACTTTGAATAATACCCTTGTACCCCATTCACGCCATCGTGATATGGTAGACGCTCTACCATAATCTGTATGCATCTAATCCGTACCTCATAGCCTTGTCATCTGGTTGACAATGAGTGCCAAGAAGTCGAGAATATATTGACTATGATGCTGTTTCCATACCACTTTCATCTCTTAATTCCAGGCGCTTCCAAAAGGGATCAAATATTGTTTGTAAAGGGAGAAGACGATATTAATTTAATTGGCGGAGCGTATTGAATTTGGAGAAAAAAGACTAGGATTACCCGCGTTTCGAAACGTTTTGGGGCTCATGGAGCGTTTTAGATTAACTGTAGGCGTGGCCGCAATCTCGTTAATCTAATGTTCCGATCTAGGTGTGGTAATATTTTACTCCTGATGTTTCGAATGTAGCTATATCGCTGTTTCTTTTATCGTCATCTCCAGTGTTCAAGACCTCCTTGATTCATTGTTCATCTGGTTTTTCAATCAATCGAGATGTACTTCCGTATGCCAAGCATAATGCATTGGATGAAGTTTTTGAAGCCTGGGAATGTTATGATACACTTGTGGCTGTGTAGTAAAAGATTCGCTTATTGTTCTACTCAATTCTAGCTCCATAGTGTACATCAATCTTTCGATGAAGAGTTTGGTTTTCAATGAAATAAGATACGCAGCTTTGCGAATCAATGCTCCGATGGCACATAACGTATTGCACATAACGTATTGCACAGACTGAGAGCCAAGGCCGTTATATTAGCACTAACTCTTTCAATCCTTCCAAAAAGGTATAACGCTCGACAAGATCGAGTAAGCCTGTCAATCTAATCGCGGAAATGAAGTAGAATCAAATAGATTAGATGAGGATCAGGGTGGGTTGGAAAAGAAAAAACGTGTGACGAAAGTTTATTAATAATCCAGGGGTACACCCGGGTTTCCATTTACAGCAAAACGTGTGGTTTCTATCCAATAATGTCAGCAAGCGATACCTTGGCGGATGACTCTAGCGCCCTATTGATTGATTTTCTCCGATTGGTTGTTGAACTATTCGTGTTTCAAACGGAATTTATACTCGCCCAACGTTTAACGTCAGTCCGTAGGTGGTAACTGATGTTCGTCCAAGTCTGATAAGTTGAATGAATTGGATCGAATATCAACGTTGTGAAACTTTTGATGAAAAATAATGTCGTCTTTGAATGTTACCCCCCTATATGTAGAGTGAACTATATGAATCTTGGTAAGCGCTTAATCCAATTCCAATTAGTAAAGAATTCTCATTCCACCCTTCAAGTATCCTCGAAACGCCCGGATAATGCGACAACATCAGGTCGAAAGGAAGGTCCCGCAGTGTTCCTACGGGTATCGATGATTGGCAGGTAGAACAAATGGCTCTTGGATTTCACCAATATATCTCGTGAAGAATTCTTGGCTGCGATGGAAATGAGTAACCTTTTATACAAAAATTCAACCCATACTAGATGTTGTGGATCCATTATATTTATCTTGATTGAGAGTCGTAATGCATACGTAACCTCTTCGCGGAACAATATCATTAGCTGCTCATATCTGCTCATACGTGCTCTTCTCTGTCGTCCATCACATGACTATCTACCCGGTCATCTCCCCAGATGTGTAGCTCATACAGACTCTGTCATCTTTGTGCCATCACATGGAAAAAATCTTCAGTCTGATTGCTTTTCAAAATTTTAATTCTCCAATGTACGCCCCACCGGGGACTTTTCTATCTATAAGTTGAAAGTCGAGGGAGAGGTCTTTACCTACAGTATTTATGATTAGCTTCTAGCAAGTGTCAAGAGGAGAATCTCAGTGGTCAGTTAGGCCTAGATAATGAGTCAGTGATGGCCATCATAGCCTTTTCACGTTGACTGGAAGAGCGGTGGATGAATAATGTGGCGCAAGTTTTCAAAATATCTGATGAAAGGCATGGGGAACATTGTAAAATTTGCTGCTCGTTGCTGAATGGACACCACATTAGTCCGTTCTCAAATGTCTTCGGTCACTTTTCAGAACTTTTAGGATGAGGATCTGTGAACCGCTCAATGGCCTTATTGTGAAGTAATTATTTCACCCCGATAGCTGGCCACTCTAAGGGTTTGTACCTGTATCGCCATGGACCTTATTGGAAGAAATAGCTGTTGGAAAAGAGGGGTTTTCAAGCAAAAGGAACTCGGAGAAAATTGGTTATGATATATAAAGGCATCTTTCCTCGAGAGATTTTCGCCTTCACTTGGACAAAATTTACAGTGTTTTTTATCTTCTCACGCACGAGTCTTTTATTGTTATCGCCTCTCCCTGTCATAATCACGACTATCATGTTCTATTAAATAGCTTATTTTTCGGATTTTTCAAAGTATAATTTACAATGAGAACAAATAGCGCGGGGTTTCAGCAACAAATTAGAGCTCCGAGTGGAGAGAAGCGGCGAGAGAAGCCTAAAGATATTAAATCAGAACATCCTGAGGATCCAATATATACATCAGCACAGGATCTCGAGCCAATTTTGCAGCACCCACAGCCGAACTGGAATCAATACACAGTCACTAAAATCTCCGAGGGCTTTGACCGTATTAATCTCGAAGCAAGCCGAGAGAATGAAGCTGATCATCAATCGGGTGCAAACGAATACTCGGCTACCGGACGTAACACTCCACTTCGACAAAGGTCTCTTCCCAGACCAAAAGTAACCTCTACTCTGGCACCTCCCAAAAATCACAATAACTACGGACTTAAAAGAAAGCCAATAACGAAGGAACCAGCAAAGAAAAGTGATTTTACACTTCTTAGCCAGATTGAACATGGAAACTTCCTAGCAACCGGCGCAAATCCCGGTTTCCAGCCTCCCCCCAAAGCTACAATACCCTCACATCCTGGACAAAAGTACAAAACTTCAGATATCCAGAAGAAGAGCTCAAATTCTCATAGAGTCCACAGTGACGTGGCGAGCGATTTCAATGACAGCAGGAAAAGAACTCGTGGTCAAAACCAGGGCATCACTATTCCTCAAACAAGAGAAAATCCGGCTCTACCGCCTCGTAATGTGCACGAAAAAAAAGATGGATCCTCCACTTTTCGGCAGCGACCACAACTCTCAAGGCAGAAGCCTGTGTCGCGTCAGAATCGTCGTCCCATGGCCACTGATAAGCAAGACTCTAGACAAGTGCCAGGCTCGAGATCTCATACAAATCAGGGGAATGGTAGTCAGTCTCTCGTGAATTCCAGCTATCCTTCTGACAGGTTCAGTTCATGAAGAAATAAATTACATTTGCCGAAGCGTGGTGAGAGGTAGCAGTGATATGATAATTTCTTGAGTTTTATTCCTAGAGCACATAGAAGCGGAGTCGAAGAGGATGAAAGACTATAGTCTGATTGTAAAATAATAAACGGATCGAGTTTATATTATAAAATCATTAATATATTAGTCATAGATTATAACTTTGATCTTTATACCTTTTATAGTAATTAATAGAAGTCTATTAACTTTTAATATAGCTTTTTTATTAAACAAATTATAAACCTCTAATATTTACTATAATGATATTTTAATTTTAAAAATCAAGAATTAAATCTGAACTTTTCAGATAAAGAAACTCAATCTTTTTAATCTTTTTAATCTTTTTAATCTTTTTAATCTTTTTAATCTTTTTAATCTTTTTAATCTTTTTAATCTTTTTAATCTTTTTAATCTTTTTCATCTTTTTAATCTTTTTAATCTTTTTAATCTTTTTAATCCTTTTAATCTTTTTAATCTTTTCAATCTTTTCAATTCTTTCAAAAATTATAATTTAGTTCTAAATTTACAAAAACTAATTTTCTTACTAAAATTATTTTCTCTAAAATATACAATATTTTTTAGATTCTCTAAAAAATCTAATAATTAAAACGAAAAAGAAAAAGACTAAAATATTACTATTTTATGAAAATATAAAGACTGAGTTGAGGTTATATTAGTTATAAATTTGACATTTAAGATATTAATATGTAAAATGTTACTATATGAGATTATTATCGATTTCCTACGCATTTCCACGTGATATCTCCTTTTAAACATGGGTTAGCACAGAACGATCAAAGACCTTGGAAGAGGCAGTCTACAAGCTCAGAACTAGGTACACGAAAAGATAAAATCGTTTTCCATAGTGTCGGTGGTCAATAGGACAATAAATTTCTTTGGTAATGTTGAAACCATGGCCAATGTACATTGTAGTGCCTCCATTATTTTTATAGATCATCCTATGCACTTCTCACAAAGCCAATAGAGGAGTAGTCGCAAATCAAATGTTCCGAAACCAAACTCTCGGGTCTATAAAAGTCAAATGCGATATAAGAAACTCAATACCACAAAGTGCAAGATCAATAAACTCACAGAAAGCAGGCTAAACGCATTAGGCGTATTACGTAATCATCTTGATTAATATAGTCAACTGGATTGTATATAGTTTTCAACACAATACGCATTACATTTAATACTAAAAACCTGACCTACGATACACGTCTTTTCTCTCACAAACGCATTTTAAGGTTTGAACAATGGGGCCATAAATGGCCAAGAAGTGGACAAAAACTATAAACGGCGCCACGACCAAGTCATCCTCATACAAAAGGGACGAACACCAAGAACAAAATCAAAGACTTCAAAAAGTTCTCGCCAGAAGAATTTAAATCGAAACACAAATACCGAAGACCCGTCGCGATACCAATGTGTACAACATCAAAGAACTCAAGGCTGGCAGAATAATTGGGAACGGCAACTCAAAACATAACAACAGCCTGGGAAAACATATCTACGTCGCCAATACGAATAGAACACTTGTATACTCAATATTTGAAAGACGATATGTTAAGAATTTGGGAACTTCTTCGCGGGAAGAAGGTTGTTGAAGTCAGGACGGGCAATCATTCTTCCGAAACTGGTATTCACCACCATTACAATGACGAGATCGCTTCCATACCGATCTATTGATACGAATCAAATAAATTCGAATTATTTAATGCGATGCAAATTGAGCCCAGGCGCTCACGGCAATTTTAACTCCCAAATCCACGAAGTCTTACACGGTCGGTGCGAGCTACATCAGCAAGTCGTATGCATGTACTCAAGCGCCATTATGCATGCCGCACCGCAGCATATGATTCTCCCCTGATACTTTAATTTCAACAATTTCGATGCCATGAGTGGTAGAAAATGATGTTAAGAATTAGGAATGTAGCCGAGACTCTGCGCCATATGTTTCCTCCCGGTAGGTAGCATATCCCTTGTAAATGTTCCATGATGTGAATAGGCTACAGATTGGACCAACCCTCCAGGGAACTCGAGAACCATCCATAAAATTGACAAGCAAGGGGATCATGCAGAACCAACCTCGAAGCGTTTTGCGAAATCATCGCCCTTTCATATCTTAGGTTCCCTTCCTACCAATCCTAGTCAGGACCCAGACCCAGGCAAATTCTCAAGTGCTGTCGAGCTGCCGCAATTCCGAAAATAATTGAAATGTTTGCACTTGGAGGTTATTTTTGAATTCCAGCGCCAATCCTATTGATATTCAACGGCGCTTGCTTCCTGTTTCTGAATCAATAATCGCCATTCGGTACCAAATATTACAGTCAGGTTCCACTCAAAGTCTCTTTTCGGATTGCCCAGGTGGTTCAGAATCAACTTTCGAATGGTTTTCCGAAATGAATGAAGAATAAGAGGCTATATCGAGTCTCTTGGACCTTTGTCCGATATATCGATCGAATACGAAGATGAAGAAGAAATTGAAGGCCCTCAGTTTGCTACACTGGGACAGTCGCAGCTTGATTTACAATGTTAACATTAATCAATCGGAAATCATGGATAACGAATTGCTTCTTTTGGCATTCCATCCTGGCGATAATAACATCCCAACCGTTAAAAACAAAATAGACATACAATCTAAAGCCGCCCCCTTTCAACTCAATTTATTCCCCTAAACCTTCTCCATATGTGGTCAAATGATGGAATCTGGTAGATGGGGTCGAAAGTTTAATAAATCGACGTCGTCAGTTGTTTCAAAGAAAGTTTTTATTCGGAGTATTATTGGTTATGTTATTGAATCTTTTCATCTAGACTATTCTAGTGAACGTTTATTGGGTGGGAATAATAGACAATTCCCATGCATTGGTAGCATTACATGGTCGAAACGACGATATGTGAACACAGACCAAGTTTGTCACTCTGTTAGTACAGAGTGAGCCCAGGATTGAATTACAGGGGCTAATTAGACGAGATCTGTGTTTCATACCCTTACCATTGCTTCAAGGTGGTAAGATACCCATAATTCATCCAATCTCCTCTCATTTTCATCTGAGGAATTCGGATATCGGTCAGAATGAAGTGGGGAGGAAAACATTGGAATTTGGAAGGAATCGATTCATGTATGGGTCGTCACCCTTTTCAAATCAAAATATCCTTGCGAGCAACAAATATATTGCTAATTACCGCCTTGAATACTTCTTTTGTTCATTCGAAATCATCCACAAGCAATTTTTATCCAATCTCGTTCAAGCTTTATGCCGAGCATAAGCTTTTTGGACATGTTTCTAGCCCTTTTGCGAATTCCCCCTCGACTGCCTTCACAAGCAAAATCTAGTCGTGCGATTCATGAAGAACTAGGATGTTCAGTGTCTTGTACACAGATAGAATCTCCACAACTAACCAGTTCATCTAATGATACAGGGCTAAGTCCCATTCCCTAAAGTTTGTATAAGTATCTTTCCCTTGGCCAGTTTGACTACGACTTCTTCATCGTTCAAGCAAACGTTTCTTTCTTTACCCATCACATTCATTTACACAGTCCTCGGTGACTATCTACATTCATTACTTCATTGATTGAAGCTTATCCAACTTTTCAAACCAAACACTCATTTTTTCCACCTTACGAAAAACTACCCAAAACTTCTTCCATCAAAATCATCAATCTCAAGATTTTATCATCAAAAATGTCTTTCTCCAAGATCGCTGTTGTGGCTGGTGCCGCTTTTATCTCTGGTGTTGCTGCTCACGGACGTGTCCAAGGTATCACTGCTGATGGTGTTTGGTACGTAAAACTCAAATAAAGTTTTGGGAATAAAAGCTTATATTCAAATAGGTATGAGGGTTACAACCCATCTTTCCAATACGAGCAAGTTGCACCAGTTGTTGCTGGATGGTCCGATCCAGCTGATTCATCGAACGGTTTCATTGCACCAGATGCTTATGGTACATCCGACATCATTTGCCACTTGGGCGCTACCAATGCTCAAGGATACGTTAATGTTACTGCCGGAAGTGAGGTTAACTTGCAATGGACTGTCTGGCCTGATTCGCATCACGGTCCAGTTATTGGTATGCTCATATCAAACCCCTTTGCATATATTTTTTTGCTAATCAATAACTCAGACTACCTTGCTGCTTGTACTGGAGGTGATTGCACAACTGTCGACAAGACCACCCTCGGATTCTTCAAGATCGATGGTGTAGGACTCATCGATGATTCCACCGTCCCAGGTACATGGGCATCTGATCAGCTCATCGCCAACAACAACTCCTGGTCTGTCACCATCCCAGAGTCCTTGGCACCAGGTGCCTACGTTCTCCGCCACGAGATCATCGCACTCCACTCTGCTGAGCAAGCCGATGGAGCTCAAAACTACCCACAATGTGTTAACCTTTGGGTTTCCGGAACTGGATCCGCTGTTCCAGCTAGCGCAGATACCGTTCTTGGTACTGCTCTTTACACCGAGACTGATGCCGGTGTCAATGTCAACATCTATGCTTCCCTCGCTTCATACGATGTTCCAGGTCCTACTCAATGGGCTTCCGCTACTGCTTCCGTTGCTCAAGGTAAGGTTTCATTCCCCAATACAAATCTTACTCTTTGGATTATGATTTCTAACACAATCTAGGTACTTCAGGAGCAGTTGCCACCGCAGCAGCTATCGTTTCTTCCGCTGCTTCATCGGCTGTCTCAAGCGCTGCTTCCTCTGCCGCTGTCGTCGCCTCTTCTTCCGCTCAAACCACCGCAGAAGTTGCCGCTACCAGTTCCGCTGCCCCAGTCGCCAGCGTAGCCTCCTCTTCCGCTGTTGTTGCCGCCAGCTCCGTTGCTAGCGTTGCTTCATCGGTTATTGCCAGTTCCGCAGCATCAGTTGTTACCTCTGCCCCAGCTGTTACTTCTGCACCTTCTAACATTGTCACTGATATGATCACTGATTACGTCACCGTTACCGATGTTGTAACAGTAACTGTCACTGCTGCATAAATTTTCAACCTTTTGATTGTTTGAAATCAGCACCTTCTTTGACTTGAAAACTTTTTGATGATATTTTGATGGTTTGTTTTTGGATTTGATTCGGGCTATCAGGTATAGCTTGGATGGAAAATTTATGAATGAGCCGGAGGATGAGTTGAATGGGCTTCATGTCATTTTCTTATATATTTACGTCTTGTATAAACAGAATTGAATATTTTTTGAGCATAAACTTTATCTACTATTTGTGACTACTTGATTATGAAAATTTGAGAATATGCAATATAACTAATACATACGATCTTCCAAACAATGGATGAGATGTTTTATATATCAAAACGAAATAGCCAATTGTTGTAATAATTCTAGAAACCAAGAGTCAGTGTTTTCGGTATTCCATCCTACAATTCATAATCAAGTGCATTCCAAACTGAGATACCTTGCAAATGATTCAGAGAAATAATTACAAGTCAGGAATCAATCTCTATCATCTAGTGTATATAGCCGATCACCACCTCTTTACTTTCTTTCATTTGATTTCCCGACAACAACCGTTCGATATTCTTCCATGCTTTTCTTAGACTCTCTCTTCTACGTAGTTGGTTTGAAAATGATATCGTCCTCGGTGGGCATGATATATCTGGGAGTGCGTAGTTTTTGTGATCTACATATACGTCTCTCCACGGACAAGAAAGTCTTAATAATAGTCAAGCTCAATGTTTTCTTGGTAAGATAGAATTCTGTTAAATGGCAGCAATATCCTTGATATAAAAACTATTCACGGTGTTGAGTACTCGAATAGAATGACTTGAATATTTTTCTACTTGGGATATCTATCTGGGATAGTCTTACAAGGCATGCGAAAGTTTTTTCCATATCATTCATTGCCTTCATTGTTGATCGGATTATAGCATCCCAAGCAAAGTCAAAATAACAGTCTTTTTACACTTCAAACATATTATTCGCCCATCTACGCTAGGATCGATTGCTTGAATTTTGCATCTTCTTCAAGCATAGCATCCGAGGTGCTTATTCTGCTTCTACACTTTCCGATGCGGAAGATAATACGGCATTACTTCATCTCCAACCATGTATCAGTCTCTAAACTTTGACATAACGCAATTTACGTGTCATCCTGCAAGACTATATCCAGATCTTGTGATCTAGAATCAGGTAAGAAGATTTCTATGGTTGATTACGTTGGCGATGAGGAATTTTATTGATAGTAACGATCAAGTATCTATATTTGCAAACACTCCTCGGGACTAACGACAACGAGAAGGAAGTTGTAACATACAGAGCTCATGTGTCCTTTCAACGAGAATGAAGATCTCTTGACCTTTTTTAATCTCGAGTTTGTTTGAAGATAAATACAGGGCGATTCGAGTGGATTCAGGACCTTCAATTTTTTACCATGAAGGTTTCGGACGATAACTTGCTTCATGAAGTTTGAAGTAAGATAGAATATATATACCCCAGAACTAATGAGATGATTAGACGAGAACCGCCTATTGTCCAAGATGTAGAGAGCATAGCCAATTCATCACGTTGCAGAAAGAGTCATGAAGTTTCTGTTAAAAAATCTTAAATTTAATGAATGATACTATTTTATAAGCTTCTCCGGGAGGTATTACTCATCTGTTCTAGCTTGGAGGTCAATAGGAAATACACTCAACGTATTTAACTGAGAACTTTATCTACAGACTTCGATGCATATAAGGTTCAGCACATCGTTTTTACACTTGATGGCTTGCTGAATTTGTGTCAAGTTGCAAAATTTATGATTTCCTGCTCAAATCTTTGTCTGGTGCGTAGAGTTCCGTATTGAATGATGTGGATTTTAATGGAAGATATGATTTCATTGCAAAATCAAAAATGTTCAAAACGTTTCACAGCCCGCAGCATGTGAAAGCTCGTTTTCATCAGATTATGAGTGAATAGATTCAAATTTCACGGCAAAGCTTGGTACCGTTTCCAGCGGACTGATCCCGTAAAGTTGGGTATAGGTGGTATTGTCAACGAAGAACGGTTGATCCATCTTACTGACGAGCAGTTTACGCAAATATTAAGCAGAGATATGATCCTTGATGGGAAGTCGAAAACAATTAGTTACAATAGTCATTCACATCCACGGGCCAAGGTTATGGGTAGTTATGTATTTAAGTGTCCTTGAAGTTTCCTTGCAAATCATGCGTGTTCTAAAATCTGGCAGCCAACAATAACATGCTCAAAATCTAACTTTGCGATGACCTAACTGCGTGGGATAATCTTGGATCTATGGACGAAAAACACAAGGACTTCAGTCCTCTTGAAGTTTAATTTCATTATCGAGATTATAGAAGAAGCAAGAGGAAGACTTTGAAGGGAAGCAAACTGTGGATTAATTCATTGGGTCACAACACCATGGTGTGCTTGAAACAAGAGAACTTTGGGTATTTTCTGGTACTTTTTAGTACTTTTTATTGAAAGACTATGCAGATCAACTATCATCGACGGCTTTGACGGAGTTCAGGGTGAGCGGCAGCGATAACTGGGTGCACCAGGTGGTGGTAACAATTAGTTGGCAAGAAACGACAACGAAAATCATGGTCCGTTGCAACTTTAAACCCACAGACAAATCCCGGAATGAATATGACAAATAGCTTTCAATGTGCGGACGACTTGCAATCACTGGGCCCAAAACAATTCAGCACCCTTGTGGCTTCGTTGAGTAATGAAGGAGGAGTATTTAGCCTCTCATCATGCGAGTAGCTGAGGTTTCACGTTAGAGAATAAAAGACTAAGAGGCTTAAGCTTAGGTTGCATTAAACATGATGCGCTATTTCTGCATTCCAGAAAATTGAACATGGGAACTATAAAAGCTTCAAAGTGACAATCATTATCTTCATTTTATAATTTATATCAGGATTCTGTCGAGTCTGCATAGCTGTTAAAAGAAGTAACGGCCCTGTATGAACAACAAAAATGTATTCGAGATGTACAATGAATATTTTTAGGAGGTGCATTCCACATTGTTAAGACGTAACGATGAGATGAGGAAAATGGTAGCAAGTGTTCAGTCTTCATGACTCCAATAGAAAAGTGTGATCTTCATTAATATCTCTATCTCGATCATGATCTATAGGATTGGAATCTGAGAGAAGGAAGAGGCACAACTTCGGACATCAGCTACAACGCTCGCAGGAATATTTCTTTGCGCCAAGTAACTCCTCAAGCCATCAGTCTATTGACCACCCCATACAAGCGAAAATTTTCTTGAAAAATGACATCATTGTATTCCCGTTGTTAATCACAAGAGATACATCAGCTGTCTAGTATCCAGGATTTGAGGTCCCCAGATCAAAAAATATGTTCTATAAAGAATGATAAGATCTATTCCAACTGGTCACAGAGCAAACACACAGTATCACTTAGCTTTTAGAGGGAAAAAAGCATGAGGATTTCCCCAATATGTATACATCACCCAGAGTTATCTGGACGGAGAGTTTTCAAAGTCTGAGAAGTATAAGAATGAATACAAGAAAGTATATGGAGAGATATAGAACCAAAATAAGCAAAATGGTGCCAATGTATGGTCAGATGAGTCTACTGCTACGGTTCGCACTTGTCGGGGGCTTACTCTACTGATTGAAGTTTGAGCTATGGTGAGATTTATTGTAAGTGATATAGAACGACAGGGAATGATACAAAGTGAATTCAAATGGTGAAGAAATATTTAAAGATGATAAGAAGCGCGAGAGTATGACAATACAAATGTGAAAACTGCGCGAGTGAAATCCGTTACTCCCCCTTTCAGGATCCAGATAACAAATAGATTTGCGATAGAACTATTGACAAATAAGAATGATCGAAAAGTTTTCCTGTACATAATTTCGATTTCGAATGTTTTATTTGTGAGAAGGGAAAAATATCGAAAGCTTCCAGGGCGTTATATAGTCAGAGAGTCGACGCAACACTGGGAAAGATTAGATGAATGTAAGTTTGAATAGTGGGGTGGAGAAACTGCTTACAATGCTACATGAAGAGAATTTAGAAAACGGGATTGTAAGCCTTCTGACTGCGCAATTTATATGTGAAGGTGAGATATAAAATACCCCACTATCTCTGAGGTAAGAGAAATATAGAATTTGCACAGTTTACTTCAAGAATGCTTACGAAGGAGGGAGGGAAGGTTGGTTAGGTCTCGTCGGTAAACCCCCCCCCCTTGAAATCTGTACCACAAGAGAAAATCGTAGTTGGAATGTGTAGCAATTCACAGTTGGAGTAAATGGACAATGAGGTAATGTGAATGATAAGAGATTATGCAGGTAGACAACGAAACTGCAATCGTAAACGGCAATGAGCCCGAACTATCGATGATGAGAAATAGATTAAAGAACCTGCGTGGCTCAAGGTAAAATTCTGTGTAATCACGACTTGTAATTCACCCAAGAGACGACCCGAAACTCATTCTTGGGTGTTCTGTTTGTACAGATAAATCATAATACACATATTAAATAGAATAAGATGAGCCTTTTATACCTTTACAACTAAATAATTACAATGCATATATATCCCTTCCATCTTCCACGAAAACATCTTCTTACCCCGCACACAAGGCAATCAGACTCTCTTCTCCCATTTAAAGAACATTCTTTCGGGATGTAACAATTGCAATAGCAATCTAAATCCGGTATCCTCTTTAATCAACAACTTCAACCTCTCAATTGCATCCGCCTCACTCTCACCCTCAAGCTGTACAGGCTTAACCTTGTAATCTTTGAAGAGACCCACCAACACTCCAACAAACTCAACTTGCGAGAATTTCCTCCCAGGACAAACTCTCGCACCACCAGACCAAGCAATGAACGGATTGTTTGCCTTTGGAAACTCCAAAAAGGTTTCAGTAGCCGGGTTTGAAGATGATGGTGAAGCGGGGATGATCCAGCGAGAAGGCTCCCAGGCAAGAGAATTGGAACCCCAGTGACGGGGATGAGTGTGCATGGCTGAGTAACTGGGAATGATCATGGTGTGGGGTGGAAGGATGTGAGTTGAGTCGTTTACTTTGAGTTCACGGGGTTCGGGACCGCTTGTTTTGACGATGGCTACGGGGGTGAAGAGACGGACTGTTTCGTACTATAAGAATAGTCAGTATATGTTGGAATGGTTATGGACCTAGTGAATTGGTTGAATATGATGACTTACAGTAACAGCCAAACAACGCTTCAGACGAGGGAATATTTCTGCATAGTTCGAAGTTTCTGGGTCTTGATCACCAAATACTTCGTTGATCTCCTCGGCAATCCAATCTTGAACGTCGGGACGAGTAGCAATCAAGGCAATACCAAAAGCTAATGTATTGGCCGTGGTATCATGCCCAGCAAAATTGAAGACGAAGATATTTCCGTAAATTTCTTGTTCCGTCAAGCCACCTTGGCTTGAAGCTTCCTTGCTCTCCGCTTGAGATGCACGTACCAGTGAATTCATCAAGTTATTTCCATGTGTGTTTCCGTCCGCAGCAGCTTTCTTTCCTTCTTCGTATGCATTTGTCATATAGTTTTGGAATGTGACAGTTGCTTCATGAAGTGGCTTCCAACTTTTTGGTAGCCACCATTTATCCAAATTCTTTGGACCTAATGCAACGAGAGCGATACAATTATCCAAAATCAGTTTCAATGCATCTCTGATATTAGCAGAGCCTTGAGTGTCAGATTCTTCTTCTGCTCCTTGATATGGGTATGATTTTCCAAAACCAGCACTAGACATCACGTGTAATGACAAAGTCCGTACATCATCGCCAATGGTATTGATGGAGGACTTTGATGACCAGTATTTTCGCATTCCAGTAGCTTGACGAATGACTTCCGACCAAACAATTTCATTATTGTTTTCGTTGAAACAAGTGGCTGTGATTTTGCGATGACGCTGCCATTGTGTTCCCTCAGTCGTTCCGAGATTAGGTCCAAACACGTTTAACATCGCCAACATCTCTGTTGGTCTGGTAAATTCCCTACCACGTGCATTGATATCAATCAAAGTCTCTGCATTGCAAATTTGTAGCCAATTTTTGCCCGGAGTCACGAGAATAAAAGCATCGCCTATCTCCTGGTGAGCTTTGTATCGATCGTGAATTTCCCATCCTCGATAATTGAAACGAGTGAAGTTTTTGGTGAAGGGTAGATTTTTGAAGTATGGTAAGATTCTGGTATCGACGGCCATCCACAGAGGATTACCGGAATCAATAGGTAAGATAACGAGCGGTAGACCGGTTTTCTTAGCTTTGTTGTAGTTGACAGCTAAAGAATAAAGTACGTATGAAATCCATCCTGCCACCGGGATGAAGAAACCCAAGAATAACGAAAAACCAGCCATGATTGTCGACTGAATAGTAACAAAAGGCAGCAACTTTCAAAGACTGACGAAGACAGAAGATATTCACAAACCAGAAGAGGATAATTTCAAAGCTTTGGTGTTGATGACAATTGTTCGGGCCCATTGCCCGAAAATGGAAATATGGAACTTTTCGTATGGGAGTATCCACAATTGATGAATTGAAATGATAGTGAAAGTAGTCAAGAGGCACAGCGCTTAAAACAAATTACATGAAGATCATTGGATGGTCAAGAGAAATCAACCTCGCGTCTAGACTGGTAAGGGTTTAGGAAAGCTACTAAGCATCTTGCTTGTGATTATGGGGTGATGTGATGTTGTCGTTCAAATTATTCGCGAGCCATTATGTATTATACTTTTTTCACCTAGGGATATAATTAGATATTGATAGACTAAATCATTCTAGTCCCAATAAAGTAACACAAGGGAGCACCGGTCAATAATAATTGTCCAACATAAGATCTTTAAATCTCACATAAGATGAGGCATACTAGGTAAGCACTTGACAAGCCGTTGCATAGCCGGTACATGTATTTGCGGCCCCCAAATCACAAACAGAAACCGGAGCAAATCACCATTCAGGTAGTTACGCAACTAGATACCGTTTATGGAGTTTACCGATACCTGTAAACGCTAGTCGGTAAAGGTGCAGAATCAAAGTTGGGGGCCTATAATTACTGGAGCATTAATAACTGGGGCATTCACTGTGATGCGATTATCAACTGTGCCGGGGCTATATCTCTTACCCACTACCTACTCCGTACACTAAATTATTCACTGTGCTATGTGGATAGGCTAGGTTACCCGCCCCCGCTCACGCACATGTGGCTTCGCTAAATTTACCATCCGCCAATTCTCTCCATCCGTGCTCAGCCGTGTCCAAAGATGCCGATCTAATATCTGATACCAACTAGGCTGTACCTGTTTGTTACTAGGTATCGACATCATATCACAAGCAAGCCACGCCAAGCTTCTATTCGAAACGCCGTTTTCAACTCTGAGGAAACCTTAAAAAAGCCAGAGGTATAACAAGAGATCAAATACTTGGTGCTTTGCTATCATATCTGAAAAGGGTATTCTTTCCTGAACCCCATCCATACGCACGTAATCGTACTCCAACATGCATTTCCCCGCTCTCCTCGCCAATGAGCGCCTCACCCAACTTCAACACTCAACTTCTGCTTCCCAATACTCTGGTAGCTCCGAAGCTACACACAATTCTCCAATTCAGATATCGTGCATCGTTTTAATTATTCTCGGAATAGTTGCAAAGGCGGCATTCGCGGTTGAAAGTTTGGATTGGTTAGATTGTAAGTTTGTGATTTTTATGTGTCTGGTTATATGAAATTTTGACTAACTATGGCCTCTTAGATACTATCCTTTGCGTTTTGGTACGTA
Source organism: Botrytis deweyae (assembly GCF_014898535.1). Classification (NCBI taxonomy): domain Eukaryota; kingdom Fungi; phylum Ascomycota; class Leotiomycetes; order Helotiales; family Sclerotiniaceae; genus Botrytis; species Botrytis deweyae. The sequence goes on from NW_024066253.1 coordinate 151,130, forward strand.
TTATGGCGCTGAAAGCATTCAGAAATATTTGAAGCTAACATTAGTATCAGACGGGAATTTGGTATTCCCGAAGACGACCAACTACATATGTAGTTTTGTGAGTTTAGACCTAGGGGGTCTTAACATTGTTATGGCGTTGATGCGGGCAGAGGGGAATATGCAATGTAGTTACGATTATGGCTGCGGTTTGGTTTTGGTTATAGGTTAGGGTCTGGGTTACATTCTGATCTTTCATTGGCTGGATGGGCTGGATGGCAATGGGTCATAGGAACTGGGAGGAGAGATTTGCATTTTGGATGGCGCAACAGAAATTACGATTTATGAATGAAACTACAGATCAACTGCATCACTACAGAGCAACACACAGAATGAAATGAAAAATTATGCTCATGAATTTTTATCTATTCCATCTGGTGAAAATTGGTGAAGGCAAAGTCAATATTTCTATCTGAAGATTCACTGAAGGAAGAGCATGGTAGAGTTAATCTATTACATTATTAAAAAATATATCTTGGTATTCATACAATTCAAACTTTCTCAGAACCAATTACACTGTCCATCATGACCGAGGTTTCTAGCCCAACTGGCTTCTCCTCGTCTTTTGCTCTTCTCCTCTCCTCTGCGACCTTCTTGAGGTTGAACCATTGCATTCCGCAAGCAAATGGCAGGGACAAACAAGCTGCCGCCAAAGCATAATACATAGCATCTCTAATAGCAATGGTGTATGCTTCTCTCAAGGCAGTTAAGACAATTTCCGAGCCACCGGCTAAATCCTGTAAGCCACTGGCGCCAACTTTAATAACCGCTTCTGCTGATACAGCAGTGGTATGAGCTGGAACACTGGTCTGTAATCTTGATAGAAAGAGAGATTGTGCGATGGAGACAGAGACGGAAGAACCAATCTGATACATGAATACCGCAATGGCATTTCCAGTAGGAGCGTCTTCTTCACTCAAAACAATTTGCAACGCGGTATATGGAAGTTGCTGTGCCATTCCAGTTCCCCATCCATTGATTACCATATATGCGGCCCATTTGACCGTAGAAGTGTTGGTATCAATCGTAGTAAGAAGTCCGGCACCGACCATTGCGATAATCGTTCCAAGAATCATATATGGAACGTAGTATCCCCATTTTGTAACCACAGCTCCAGTAAGTGACAGGCCAATGATTTGAGGAAGGACTATCGCGATGAATCGGGTACCACTTTGGATTGCTGTGACGCCTTGAATGGATTGAAAGTAAATGGGTAGATAATAAGCATAGACAAAACTCATCATGCCAAATGTCATGAGGAATATACTGCCCATCAGGATTGATCTTTGTCGGAGGATACGCAAGGGAATTGTGGCATGTTCGCCTCGTTTCCATTGTAGGATGCCGAAGGATATCATGAGTAAGCCAAAGCCAACGAATAATCCAATAACTTTGGATGATTTCCAAGGCACAGTCTGCCCACCCCATTGTAATGCTAGAAGAAGGCAATATATAGCTCCGAGAAATAGTAGGACTCCGCCAATATCCATACGCTTCAATTTTGTTGGAAGATCTAAGGCACGGTTCGAGTTTCGTACGCCTTTAATTCGAAAGAATAGTACGATGAAAACAAGTACAACAGCGCCCATAGGTACATTACTATAACTTTGTTAGTGTTTGTTGAATTTCAAGGATAAACGGAATCCATTACATCCAAAAGCACCATCTCCAGGAGGCTTTGTCAGTGAAGACACCACCAAGCACAGGGCCAATACACACGCTAATAGCAAAAGAGCTAATAACTATGCCTTGGTACATAGGTCTCTTTTCGAGCTCTACCACAAAGTTGACGATGGCCAAACTTCCCTGGTAGATTCCAGCTGCCCCGAAACCAAGAACAGATCGGCCTCCGATGAGAACACTGGAGGAAGGGGCTGCCGCACATAATATAGAACCCACTATGTCATGTCAGATACCTCTAAATTGATTCGCAAGGTGAAAGTACTTACATTCAAATAAGGCTATTGATCCCATATAAACGATCTTAGGATCGAAGTATTTGTACAGGTTACCAAACAAAGGTTGGAATGCCGTAACGGTAAGAAGATATGCTGAACCATACCAGGCCACATCATTCAGTGCATGAAAATCAGATGTAATTCTGGGAATTGCAACAGCGATAATATTCATATCCAATGCTAGAAGAAAGATTCCCAAGCATAGAGACCCGATGACAGCCGCCAGACGCCATGAGTGAAGAAAGAGCTCATCGGACTCGAATGTTTGGAGGCTTGCGGGGCTTGAAACATCCGTAATGGCCACAGCGCCCATATCTTTATCGATAGAGACAGTGTCCTTGCTGGACAGAGCTTCGTCTTGATTCAATGTCATGGCTGGTAGATGATCGTGAACCACTTGAAGTCGTGAATCTTTCGTCAGGTGGCGTAAAATGCTTTTTGTATATGAAAGCAAAGATGGACGTGAAACTTCAGCAATTTGGACCTCATGAATTTTGTCAACCCCCTACCCACCACTCTCCATTCTTGGTAGAAAAGAAATTGCATTAGCATGGCATGAGTGACCAACAGCCTTCACCGTTTGCCCAGCGGGGGTGTTTTGCCGGATATCATGGTGACCTCCAGAAATGTATAAGGCTTGACTAACTGGAGATAGTATCGCTTCTAGCTGATCTCAGCATAAGAGGCGAAGTTATGCTGAAGCCTGAGGGTAAACGATGTATATCCGGCTTGGTATGTATCTCTCCCTTCATTTTGATACGCAAGTTATCTACGGGGCGACAATCATGCACTGTGTACATAAAATTCGACAAGGGGGAGAATTTTTAAACCCCCCTGTCACCTGATGTGACACTAAAATTTAGTGCGCAGATTTTAGCTTCCAATATAAATTTGATGTGAAGAGGTGGTCCATGCAGACAACCTTGATCTCGTAAAGTATTAACGACCGGGAGATGTCCCATTTGGGTAATATCGCATCATGATAGTTCGTGATAGTGATTTGTGATTGAATCTCAAGGCAGATTCTCAATATCAAATTGACGCCTAGGTGATGGGCCAATCTGGGAACCGCGCATCTGGAAATTTGAACAAGCACCCCATAGCACAATCAGCACTATGCGACTAGTATCGGCAAAGTCCTGTCTTAGGGGCTGAACATATCATGTTCAACAGTGGAGGAGGCAAAAGTGAGAAAGTATATCTACTGATGTCGATCCTCTTGGATCTCCAATCGAAGAGATCATCAAGCACTTCTTTTGTCTTCACACGCATATTGTCTTTGCTCAAGATATTCTCAAGTCCACACAGCTCTTCAGAGAGTAGACTATCTCACAATGTTTCTCAACGCAGCTTGGAGATTTGTATCCACAAGCGAGTATTCACAGTACTTCCTCGCAGCAGCACTGTTCGGCACTTGGCTTCTCTCATGGCGTTTGTGGAGATTCACCATTCGCCCATACCTTAGACCACAAGACCCCATCGAACTTCCATATTGGATCCCAAGTAGGTGATCTTCTAATTGCATACTTCAACCTTCACTAACACCATCTAGTTCTAGGACACAGTCTTAGTTTCTTCCAGAATTCTGATAGCTTGATCGAGCGCGGCTTGTATGTTAACTTTCTCATTTTCATCTTCTCATTTGTCTTAGTATATTATTGCTTCTGGAATATGATACTAACAATGGCGCTTCAGAGATTACACTGGCAGAACTCACGAGCCTTTTGCACTTCAAGTGGCTTCGCAATTATTCTATATTGTTACAGGACCCAAGGATGTCGCAGAAGTCTACAGAAATGTAGCCACTCTGAGTTGGGATGGTCACTTGTCTCAAATTCTTTCTAACTTTGGCTTCACTGGCAAAGCATTGAAGTTGGCATGGCATGTACCCATTCCTGGAGACAAATGCTATATGCACAAGAATCCAGTCAACCCAAAGCAATTATCTCTAGTCAAGCTCATTGAGGAAGTTTACATTGCACAATTACTCCCTGGTGTGCACATGACGGAAATGTCAGAGAAATTCATCGTGTCACTCAAAGACTCACTTCAACCACCAAAAATGGACTTTTGCACTTTGAGCAGGAATGGTCTCACTCGCCGGGTCTCATTGAAAGCTCTTTGTCGATCTACCCTTGTGGAAGCTGCAACCTTTTCCATGTTCGATAAAGCTCTCCACAAGCTCAATCCGGATATTGTACAACACATGTTGGACTTCAATGATAGTGCCTGGATGGTTTTCTTCGGTCTTCCCGAGATATTTTCAGCCAAGGTGGCCAAAGCCCGCAAAACGATGCAAAAGACAATGGCCGAATTTGCTCGTCTTCCAGAAAAGGAGCGTGAGGGTCAAGCTTGGGGAATTGGAACGATTCTAAAGGCACAGGAAATTGTTGGCATCGATATCGAGAGTAGAGCTTGCATGCTCTTATTGATCTACTGGGCGTAAGTTTCGTTGATTCCTATATACAAGAATAAAGTCCTAACAATCAATAGTGCAAACTCAAATGAGTACAACATCTCCTTTTGGCTTATTGCTCATCTTGTTTACAACGTCCCTCTTATGGAGCGAGTTCGCGATGAATTGGAAGCTGGCTGGAAGGACGGTGAGCTTGACATCAAATATCTATGTGCCAATTCTCCCAATCTTGATGGTACATTCCAAGAATCACTACGCTTGAACGGAGGTGCTATGATGAGTCGTCAAGTCAAACAGCCAACTATGATCGGCAACAAGCTAATGCAACCTGGATCTAATGTTCTCATGCCTTCCCGACAACTACACATGAATGAGAGTGTCTGGGGTCAAGATTACAAGAACTTTGATGCAGAGAGATTTGTTAGAGATAAGGGCATGCTGAAACATTCATCTTACCGCCCATTTGGCGGTGGAATCAGTTACTGCCCTGGTCGTGTTATGGCTAAGGAGCAGGTTTACGCTTTTGTTGCTATTATTTTCAGAAGATTTGATGTTAAGTTGGCACCTGGGATAAATGGAAAGTTTCCAGTCTTGGATGAGAGCACTCCTTCGCTCGGAATCACAGGTCCAGTGAAAAATATGGATGTGTTCATGGATTTGACCGAGAGAGAGAAGTATAACCTATACTGAGAGGGAGGGGTAGGAACGATTCAATGGGGGTTTTTCATAAGATGCTTTTTTACAGCTTCGTCTCTATTTTTATGTACATATTTTTTAACAATTTTTTGAGCGCCGAGAGGAACAATTGAATTTCATCAATCATTTAACACTTTTCCCGATGTCGTACTGATGACGAGATTGCTGTATTGTGCATGGCTAATAGAGTTTTCCTGCGTCATTGATTTGAGTTGACAATTCTTCCACAATATGACATGGCTTAAATTTAACATGGAGTGATGCAGCACCCAAGAGGTTCAAGAGGTCATCATTTTTTGTGTCCATTAGGGTGTGGATAGATTGACGGGACACTTTTCAATTTTTAAAAAATTGAACAAATCTATTCTTCAACTATTTGATATTATATTTCACATTCTGATTACTCCGTTTCCAATAAATAATTGTAGCAATTCCTAAGATATACGAATTGATATATCAAGAGAGATTTACAAGTCAATTTTTTATTATCCTGTTAGTCCGTACACCCACTGATGATCTCGTTTAGATGCCATTCTAGACCTCGGTATTAAGCGACTGAATATTACACCCATATGCATAACTAATTTCCAGCCCCTATTTTTTTAAATTTTATTAAAAAAACCTAAAATATTGTTAAACTATATTTAATTACAATTTAAATTATTAATAACTTTATAATAATACCTTTAATCGATATAATATATATATCAAAATGAAATTAGAGTTTAATATTATTATTTAATTATATATCAAGTTTTCATAATATTTATTTGTTTTTATTTTAATGATGTAAAGGGAATTGAATATATATTAAAGCAATGTGATAAATCTGTTATTCTTTAATATTATAAAATACTTATAATGAATTTCTATATAATTATAAAGACAATTAGAAATTATTTAAATTATATTAAAAAAGGAGAATCTTTTAAAAAGTGTATAGAAGGGTTTATCAATATCATTATATTTGAGATGGAGGATATTATTATAGAAATTTTAGATATTCTCTTATAATTATATTAGGATGAAATAAATAGTTTTCTTTAAAATATATTTGATATATAAGTAGATAGATTGATAATTATTAGAATAATCAAGTATATCGATTTTATATAAAAATAATTGAGAATTAAGGTAGTTTAAAGAAATATAGAATTACAAAATAATTGGATAGATAAAATATAGTTTTTTTAACAAAATCAGATTATTTATATTAATAAATCTAATAGTGATTTATATATTAAAGATTGAAAATATAAATATAATTATAGGGGGAGTAAATTATAAATAAAAAGATGGTTAATAAATTGTTTTAAAATTTTTCTTTTATTAGTATATACTATTAATAAATATGTTACCTTAAGAATATTCTATAGAATTTGTAATATCGAATTATTCGAAAATTTTATTATAAAGAATATTCTATTTTTATATAATCTATATTTTGATTTATAATTTATTATTTTGATAAATAATATATTAATCTATTATATTTATATAAATACAATTAAGGAAGCGGTTATTAAAAAAAAGTTTTTATTTAATATTTATTATTATATTCTTTTGATTTATATTCTATTAAGTTAAGTTTTAGGAATTTAAAGAACTTTATCTGTTATTATTATTATACAAAATATACAAAATTTGATGATTATTAAGGTTTTTTGAAATAAATAATAAAAGAAAATTATATAGATATAGAGGTCTTAAATAGAGTAAAAATATGCTTTTTGAATTATAAAATATATTTATAGTTTTATTACTTATATTTAGATTATAATATCTATTTCAAATATATTTAAAATACCTTGTTTATATTATTATTAATTATAAACTTGAAATTATAAAATCATAAAATTATATTATTATTATATCATTATCTTATATTATTTATCTCTAAAAGAGTATTTTCAGTCTTTTTTTGTTATTAATTTTTATAGTATTATTTAAAGATATTTATTTCTTTTTGGAAATCAATTAGAATACTTTTAGGTATTTCCAAAAAAAATATAAAATCTATATTCTTTAATTGTTTTAATATAAGAAATTCTATAATAATTATTACAATTATATTATAAATAGTTTTTTACTGCTTAGAATTATAAGTTTTTTTTATCAATTAAATATTATATTTTTATATCAATTAAATATTTTGTTAAACTTATAATAGGAATAATATAAGTGCTAGTAAATTATAGGAGAAGAATATAATAAATTGATTGCTTTGTAAAAAAGATAGTAAATATTGTTACTGAAATTGTTAATAGAATTGAGAAGAATATTGAAAAGAATATTGAGGAAAGTTTTATAGTGGTAATACTTATTATTGGGGTTGTGTAAGTATAATATTGATTGTAAGTATTGAGATTAGAATAATAACAAAAATAAGCTTTTTTTTTTTTTTTTTTCCTATATATTTTAAAGGTTTAAAAACTCTTGTCTATAGTTTATTCTATTATTTATATAAATAGTATTTAATTTAAATTAATATTCTTTTTCTTATAAAAGATATATTTGATTTATTCCAATTATTTATTCATTGATATTATATAATGATATTTAGTATTAGGAGTAATTTGATATATTTGTTTATAATTAGGATATCTGTATTTTAAGTAATACTATTGTATAGCGACTTGTTAATATAATTGTTTTATTTTTGAATTATCTTTTTACTCATTATTTATTTTCTTTAATACTTTTTTAATAATAATATTATATTTTTTTTTTTTATCTTTTCTATTATTCATCCCTTCCTCCTCATTCTCCTCCTCCTCTTTATCTTCATTTCTATTCTTATCTAGCTTAAAGCTTATAAACTTTATTCATCGAATCTTTTTTTTTTAAAAAAAGATTATTATTCTTTAATATAGGAAAGAAAATTATCTCTTGTTTTTCAGAATAAATAAAGTAAATATTGATTTTAATATTATTAAAATGCTTTTTGTGATTATATTCTTTCAAATATAAATTATATAATATTGTTTTCTATTATTATTAAAATTTAATAATAAAATATAATTAATCTTTTACTGAATCTATATATACAATCTATTTTATTAAATATAATTTATTCTTTTTAAATGTATTCCTAGAATTAGCCTATTCATTTATTTCTTTTTATAAATTATATTTAAAATTATTATAATTTAATTATTTAATATTATTAATATTAATTATTTGATATATACAATCTCGAAATTTATTATCGATATACTAATTAAATATAAATTTAATATTTAGATTATTAAAAGAATTCAATTGAAAAAAATTGAATAATTTAAATAGTAAAATAGATTAATATTAAGGGGTATAATATAATATATTTATAATAAAGTTAATAAGATTTATAAATATTATAGAATAAAAAAAAATAAAAAATAATAATAGATCCTTTTGTTTTCGAATATAGCTTTTTAATAATTTTGGATCTTGATAATATTGTTTACTATTTTGTTTAAGCCTTTTTGCAAATACTAATATACTTTTTAAAAAAAGAAATAGGCAAATCCTTTTTTTCGATACTACATTTTATTTCCCTAATTTTTATCATTATTCAATATAAAGAATCGATTTAATTGAAATAATAATAATAAAATTATAAATAATAGTTTAATGAATTTATGATTTAGATTTTCGTTTAAATTAGAAAATACTAAAGCTTAAAAAAATGGGGGTTGGAAACTAGTTATGCATATGAGTGTATTAGTCAGTGACTCTGCCAGACGAACGGGCCGCTCAAGTGTCGACATCATTCATACACATGGCGGGTAGGATTGTGAACCCAAGACAACGGTTCCTTCAAAACCATGTTACCTTAAACTCAAAACTTTGGTCTTTACAGGCACTGCACAAAAATAGCACAATCTTCACAAATCGTGCGATACCGACGATTGAAATTCTCCGCATGCGAAATATGCGACATACACAGTGATATCACGCTCAGCCATGCTTGGACGGAGCTAGACCCAAATTAGGCAGGTAAATATTTGGCCTATGTGATTGCACAAATTACACGCACTGGCCACAAGGCACACGCCGATCTCACATCCAGGCGGTTGGAAATGAGATTTCGACACGCTTCCTCCGTGACTCCTCCTGTCACAAAATTCCGACAAGCATACAAATGAAGAATTGGCAGAAGAATACTGTGTTATGGTAATTTTTTGAGTTTGTGACTAGTGAAACCAAGGATCTGGAGGGGTAGTCACGAATCATACAGGGTAATGAGCTCGGCGGCTAACGCAATTGGGGTCTCTACAGGCTTTGGCCGTGAGATAGACGACTGACCATGAGATTCTTGCAGAAATTCTGGCAGAATATATCGCAAGAATTACGACCTTACTAACTTAGAGCTTACCTTGCAGTAATAAACGCATGGCACAGTGGGTTGGTTCACCGATCACAGTGGGCATATTCAATAGAATTCACGGAGACCCCATCCTAAAAGGCTGTGATGAAAGAGACCCCACCTCTATGCCCCATCCTTGTTTGATTTCCATGTGGCATCTCTGTAACCAGTGGCAGTAGATAAGCACCACTTCCTCTTCATGTTCGAGACTTTAAAACTCAAGCTTTCTTCTTTTGTACTGTGGACAATCATCCTCCACTGATCCAGTATAGACAACCAAGTTACTCAAGGTTGACTCATTATACACCATGTCTACTTCTACTTCGGGCTCAGTGGCTACTGTTGAGCCAACAAAGGTTGATATGAAAACCTTCCTGGTACGTGCACTTGTTGTATCCACAGACACTGGGGAAGCCTCAACTAACAATCATTCAGGGTGTCATCTGGGGAGGTTTCGCGATAGCTGCAATTTGTATGGCCTTACGGACATTCTCTAGAATCAAGACCTTCAAAAGTCTCTACAACGACGATATTTTTGCCTTTCTAGCCTTGGCTCTTGCACTTGCCAGTGCAATACTATGGCAGATTCATGCCCAAGCGATGTTCGACCTCATGGCCGTGTCAGCTGGGATCAAAATGCCTGGAGCGGATTTTGTTACCAACAGTGAGGCTTATTCCAAAGCATCTGCAGTCGTCATCATCCTCTTCTACTCCACTTTGTGGTCTGTCAAGTTCTCTTTCTTGCTCTTCATTCGACGACTTGGATCGCATGTCGCAAAGGTTGAGTTCCTATGGTGGCCAATCACTGTTTTCACTATCTGCACCTACTTTGCTTGCATTGGAACAATTCAATATCATTGTTTGTTTGTTCCATTGACTACAATCGAAACGAAATGTACAACGGACTCTGCGGTGAACTTTCAACAAATTACTTTGAAGTTAAACTGTGTTTGGGATGTGGTTTCCGATGCTTTGAGTAAGTTTTCTTATCTGTTTCGTGTGTTAGACTTAACTAACTTGCATAGTCATGATCATTCCTATTAGTATGTTGTGGGGTACACAGATGAAGATGAAGAGAAAGATTACTTTTGGTATCATCTTCTCTCTTGCTCTTATCACAGTCATCTTCGCCATCGTGCGAACTACAGTCGTCAGTTCATTGACCCGTATGCCTGATACCTCTTGGCTCTACATGTGGTCTGCCATTGAGACTACAATCGGTAAGCTAACTCTCCATACTATCTCTTTTGTAACTGGTAATCTAATTTATGTTTCTCTTCCAGCCATTGTAGTTGTCTGCCTCGCCTCTATTCGCGGTCTCTTCTCCAAGGAAGAAAACGTCAAACCATCCAAATATACTCCACCAAAGAGCTCTGAAATCTACCCCAAGAACAGCAGGAAAAATAGATTAAGGGTAACACTTGATACATTTACCGGTCGAGACAGCTATATGCGCACGGGGGATTCGAAGAACAGCCAGAGTCCTACCGATGGAGGAAGTAGTGTAACAAGCGAGCAAAACATTCTTCCATTGGATAATGTCAGGGTCAAGCAACGATACGAGGTTACTCATGAGCTTGCGACGACACCAGAGCGTGAGAGAACATATTATGAGCACGTTTAGTTCAGTCATAATGTTGTATATATTGTATGGTTTATGGGTTATGTGGGAATGGTTGGAACAGTCGAGGAAAAGATTATAACATGCGTAACGGATTTATTACGATTCTCTTAGGGGCTTGGGTTGTTCTGTATTCATTTTAAAAATTATTTAGCAAATACCCACATTTTTGATTCTTTTACATATGGCTTTTATCTTGGTCCCCAAGTCTCAAAATATCACAGTGATCGGATTATTGCTTCGTCCACCAGTGGGTGCATGGACTGCCGGGACACTTCTCAACTTTTGAAATTCCCAAGAAATTGATTATTCAATTGTTTGATATCAAAATTAATCTCTTGATTGTTCAATCTCTCATGAAACATTGTAACTATTTCTAAGATATATCAAGAGATACAGTATTTCTAAATCGATTCTTAAAGTGTCCCGTCAGTCCGTACACCTACTGGTGTTCTTGTCATAGATGAGTAATCACACCACAATTCGCCTTAGAATCTTGAATCAACTTCTCGCAAAGTTTACACTTTGCAGGGAAAACCTCATATGGGAATCTTTTCGCAAGAAAATCTAACAACTTCATTTTTCTTGGTATCATTCCAAGTAATGCTGTTGGAGAATATCCGCACTCTACGAAGAAATCCCAGGCGCATGCATACCCCGCATACCCTGGTATAAACCACCCCTGACCTGGCCTGGGCTAGATGCTTGCTTGGTGAATTCAGCTCGGCTAGACTCACAGCACAAAAACACAGAACCGCCTTTCTAAACTTTCGCTAAGCTGAGCTGATTGAGATGTTTACGAGGGCTGATCAAACAAAAGTGCAAGGAATTGCTGATCAATGATCAGCAATTTAAACTTAAAGGCTGATTTTAGAAATCAATCCCTTCAATGTTACTTCAAGCGTTCTATGAATAGTTAAGCTATCAAGGTAATGCAACTATGCAATGCAACCACGCCGCCACGCCACGCCTGTTATCCCACTCTTACATAACATTTACGCTGCAAATTAATATCTACTCTATATTATGAGAAATAATATCAATTACACCAATACTGCAATACCGGTGTCCAGTCCCTGTCCCCACGCTATGTCGATGTACGTTATACCCATTGCAACCATACTTTAATATCTAAAAGAAGATTGGTTACATCGGATGGGAGCACCGCTGCTAACTGCTACGCTGACATATGCTTCACCATACGTAATTCGACACCCTTGAAGAATATCGTTTCCTAACCCTGATTATGAAAATCCAGTGCCATGTTCTCCACCACACTTTTTTATTACCCCTGAACGTCAAAAAACGCCTTAGCCGCACGTGGCACTAGACAAAAATCATTCCGTCGATATTTATTTTGACCAACGACATTTCATCCCACTGTGATGACATCCAAATTGACGGGTTTCACGGTACACAATCTCTCCAGGTTAGAATCCTCCGGTAGAAGATGTGCGCAATTTCCAGGAACATGGTCGAGATAAATCGATTGCGCTTAATTAATGCGCACACACACTAAAACGCATTTCACACGCCTAGAGTTTTTTATCGCACTATCGTAGGCTTCAAGATACTTCATGCACACGGATCAAATTCATCCCAATGGTACGAACTTTTTCTCCACTTCAACGTCGCGAGTTTCTTAAAACGGGCTGACTACCGAAGCTATATTTCATACTCTAAACAGTCCGCCCCGCTCATCAAATTGTTATGCCTGTTTAGGGTGAAGGAACGATTAAGTTTTAATGAACTATCTACAGCTGTAGTGGAGTATGTCGGAGTTAATGTTGCCTCCGACACTTATGTGACTTAATATCACAATCGGTTCATCACTTGTGAAATTGGCAGCGGCTATTTCTATCTCACCGCCGTCGATTGTATGTCTGCTATCGCGGCAAGGCTTAGAGTACGGTACGGTAATTTCATCTGTTCTGCCTGATGTGAAGTCACAATTTTACGCCCCCACCCTTCCCAGTTAGGAAATTAGTTCTTTGAGAATGAGATTCGGACATTTGCCACGCAGTATACATCTGCTTCTCTTCTCGTGATCTTTCGTGTCGGCCATCTTCAAACCTCGACTTGTATCATCAAAATGCTTCAGGAACTTTTTGACCTAGCTCGCTCCCAAGCGGGTGCTTGGAGAATAACTTCAGAGGTGGTGTTTGATACTTGTGTAATTTTGATCATTCTGAATAGACTTTATGTCACAGCATCTATCTACCGCAATCGTCCCGTAAGTCCTCCTTCATCTACTCACCATGTCAACAATTACTAAATTGGATAGCGTAACATACTCATTTCTGGACCTAAGTTGCGTTGGGGAAAATGGTTGAGCAGCATAAAATACGTTCTCAGTGCTCCAGATATCATCCAGAAAGCATATGATCAGGTACTGAAATCTGGTATCTCAATGCCAAGTCTATGGCCTATCCAAAACTGACTGGATTGTAGGCCAAAGGAGAACCATTTGCTATCCCCGCTCTCGACGAGTATCAAGTCTTTGTTTCGTCTGAGGCACACATTGCGGAAGTAAATGAGAGTTCCCAAGATCATTTGTCCCTACATGATGCTATGGAAGATGTATGTATTCCCGTCCCCTTTGAGAAGAAGTTACTTGTGCCATGAGGATTGAGCTAATGTGATGTATAGAGAGTCAAAGCGAAATACACATTCTATGGATTTGAGACAGGAGAGATTGATCCTCATGATACTATACCAGGACGTGTTCTTAAGTTCCTTTTGAGAACGAATCAACCAGCTCTGAGACCCAGGATTCAGGAGAAGATTGAGGAAGCTTTTAGTAAAGTTTTGTCAAAAGGAAAAGCTGTCAATGGTAATGAACTTGCTGTGAAAACTACCGTTGAGAAATTGCCATTCTAATTTGACGTAGATTGGACTTCAGTTTCTGTCTTAGGCTTGTCTGAGGCTATCGGTTTGAGAATCAATTGTCAAGTACTCGTTGGAGATGAACTTGGTACGCCTATACGCCGAGATTTTGTTTGATGTTTAGTTTCACTAACGAATACCTAGCCAACAACCAAGATTATGTTGATGCCGTGTTACGATACTCGAACGATGTTATTCTGTCTATGGAATTCTGTCGTTACATGCCTGCATTCATCATTCCGTGAGTACTCCAGTTTCTGTACTGTTAAATATCCAATTCTGATCTTTTTTGTTTTTTTTAGATACGCCTGCCCCGCAATCATGGCTTGGAGTGGTGCAATGAAAAAAATAGCCGGGCATATCAGACCTTTGGTTATCCAACGTCTCAGAGACATCGAGGAGAAGAAAACCTTACCTGTAAGCTATCTTGGAGAATTTTCAACTAGTACTTGCTAATTTTATCAATCACAGTCTGATTGTATAACTTGGGTCATTGTAAGGATCTCAGTTTCCACATTGTCTGGCCGAAAATTATTAACCTCGTTTAGGAATCATCCACAACTCCCCGCCAGCGCACCGTGGAGCGTATCGTACAACAAATGATTGCCCTCACTTTCGCCTCCGCCCATCAACTTCCTCTTGTCTTAACTTTCACAATCTACAACCTCTGTCTTCATCCAGAATACATCGAACCGCTCACTGAAGAAATCCGCTCCATGCTATCCTTACCCGAGGAAATGCAGTACAAGAACATGCCTTTGATGGAATCTTTCCTTCGCGAATCAGCTCGCGTGAACCCATTAGATGCGCTTTCTATCCAACGTAAAGTTATGAAACCATTCACATTCTCGACTGGTGAGACGATTCCGCAAGGGAATATTATTGCGGTGCCTCAGGATGCTTTGATGAAGAGTCCTAGGTATTACAATGATCCGGAAACTTTTGATGGTTTCAGATTTGTGTTACCGGAGGATAGAGGGAGAGAAGAACCCAGGATGAAGTATACGGATGTTAGTAGTGGATTTCCATTTTGGGGGGCTAGTAAGAAAGCTTGGTGAGTACATCCTTTTGTTTTATTCTTATTATATACATCGAGCAAAACTAACACCTCATCAGTCCTGGCCGCTGGTACGTCAGCGCATCATTGAAACAAATTTTGGCCCACTTATTGACCAACTATGAATTTAAATTGGCGGATGATAACAAGGCACTTACCATGGGATATACCACAATGGTTATCCCAAGACATGGAACGAAAGTTTTGTTGAGGAAGCTTGAGAAGAGTGAATAGGCGGTGATGAAGAATACGGGAATGTGGAAATGTACTGATACTTGGGCTGGATTCACTTCTTTCTGTATATATTTGGGAATCGAAATTCATTTAATCCGGCAAAACTTTTCTCAATGATTGAGACTTAGCTATCCAAACTATTCACATTTGGAAGATTATCTAAGAAAATGCATTGCATTGAATGATAGATAAGTTGTTCAAATGCAAGGCTAATGAGCCTTGCAGCTGGGATCCCATATATATTCCTTTGTTCCAATTCATCAGAAGATAGACAGCCATTGATCTTTGTTTTACCTTGATTTCAAAGTTAAATATAAAATATTGATACATGGTTTACTTTTACTTTTGTAAGGCATCCTTACATCCGACATTCAATTACATGCAATCAAAACTCCAGATTATCTCTTTTTGGCTCCTACTTGTGCATATGTTTTATATGTTAAGCCCAACTGAGGTCTGGAAACGAGAGGAAAACAAACAGTCCACAAACTATACTTTCATCGTTCGATCAAAGACTCTTCCTGTTTTTCTAAGATTCAATGAACACAAACAATCACGATTTACCATCCAGCGTTGGTCTAGCCCCATTATCAAGTTGTCCTTTACCGCAATTTCCATTTCCGACTATATCAGGAGATAGAGTGTTACGCTTAGGATCTGCACGGAAGACGTAGCGAAGTCCAGAGGGATCGCAAACACCATCTGTCGCTTCATGAGTGAAGCAAGTCACTGCAGGACCAGGATTGGCCGTTGTATCTGTATTGTAGTAATATCCAACACATGTAGATGACTGTGCACATATGGCACAGCAGTTATATGGTTTCACATAAGGATCCGCGATACATGTCCAGTGAAGTTGAAGACTGGATTCACCATAGCTAGGTAGGGAGTAGTCGATGGTAGCCCCTCCTACGGTTGCTACTATGTTGTTCTCCTGGCACATATCATATATTGTAGCTTGTGGTGGGAATGTGGTTGTTGTAGTTGGTGAACTATGAGTGATCACATCCTTCTCGGTGGTTATTGAGGTTACATTTTCGATCTGGACAACTGTTGTAGTAGTGGTAGCTGGTGCCGATGTAATGAACTGTGTTGATGTTGACAGTATGACGGAAGTTGCAACTTCCGGAGGCAAAGTTGTAGTTTCTCCTCTTTGTGACTGAAGAGTGATTATTTGTGTTTGAGTAACCCTGACAATTTCTCGACAATATACCGAGGAAGGATATCTGGTGCCCTTCCACCACGAATCAAACCATCACCTTTTTGGCTTAACCTTAATATCGAAATCCTTAGGATCAGGAGCTGAAAAATCAGCCAGCTCTGGATTAGCAGCTTGGTGAGGATGATGGTAGGGGTAACGGCGGTTATTGGGGCTGGTTGGCTTAGAGGGTGTATTTCTGGTTAGTGAATTTATTTCTTGATCATTTGTCATCCAAATACTGACCTCTGAGTGTATGTTGGCCTCTCTACGCTTCTTGGTGGCCCCTCCAGCCCCTCCATTGGCTATCACATAAGGGTCGTTTGCCAGAGGAAGAAATCCAGAAGATGCAGGGACAGTTAAAGTTGATTGTGCGGCTGTTATAGTGACAGTAGGACCAACTTCTGTTGTTTCAAATAGGATTGTTGTCTGGATAACCGTGCCAGTAGAGATAACATTGCTTGTGACAGTTTGGGTAGCTCCTCCAATTTGCGTAGACGTGGCTACGGAAATAGAAGTAGTGGTGGTTACTGTCGGCGGGGGCGTAACTGTTATCATCTCTCCTGGATGATATGTAGAAATAGTATATGATGGAATCTTGATTGTGCGTGTTGTAGTCGAAATAGAAGATACGCTCTCGGAGCTGTATCGTGTAAAGCAGAACTGTGCGGTATGATCATTTTGTGTGGCTATAGCTCCAACTAGCTTTTCACGAGCCAAAAGGTAGAGAGCTGTTGCTGCATATAATAGCTTCATAGTTTTGTCAAGATAATATGAGGAGTACTTTCCGTGCTATGGCATCATAATTCGAGCCAAAAGCCCTGTATTTATAATTTGATCAATCATAGTCAAAAGTAGTCGATCTCCTATTGCATAATTCTTTATGTAATATAACGGAATTGACCTTCAATTAATCTCTCCTACAATTGTCTTTTTTGTGTGTTTATGGAGTCTTCCCATGGTTAGGACCGTTTAAACCATGTGGAAAGTTACGCGAGGTCGAATTAAATCTAGGCCGAATCGTTCGGATGATACCAACCACCCGAAGTAAAACAATTACCTAGGAGTCTATTTGAAATCACGGTAAATTCCAAAGTGGTGTGCTCTCTGAAGTGGTACTATCTGATGTATTGATAATTGGGAGCTATCACACCCCTCGTGTGAATCCCAACCAGAGATAGAAATCGAATGACAAGAAAAAGGGGAAGAGTTTTGAGCACGTGGCGAACAAAGAATCACATCTCGATTTATGGCATGTTCCGATAAATCTATACTCCCTATCCTTTGATTTGATCTCTTATCTTGAATTAGACCATGAATGTCATACGAGCAAGTTTCGTCAACCACAAATAACTCTATGAGTCGACGAAATGCAAGATATCTGGAAGCGAATCCACAACGCACGACGAATTTCAATCCATCGTAGTCTCCTCAATTGCCACACCTGTGAACTGAGTTATTCAATTTTTGAAGAAGCTCTTCTTTGTCTGGAACCAGATAGATAGATTTGATTGACGATCACGTAACGAAAAGTCGCCGGGGTCAGACAAGCAACAGAGTTCAACATATCCGATGGTATAATTCTCAATGCCGGTTTCCGACTTGCAGCAGCACTTGCAAAGAATATTGCGAGATTGTAGGTCAAACGCAACTTCAATCTTCATAGACTTGAACAATAAAAGATACGAGATCGTGATGAAAACTTCCCTGACTTGTCTACTGATTGTCACCCCTCGTCCACGGAGTGAAATTGATGGCTCACTCATCATGCAACCACCATTCTACTGTGACAAAAACTTGTTCTAGTATCAGATGTCGAATTTTTCACGTAACGGTATAAAAAAGCTCATAACATCCCTATTGCTTGATATTTATGCCAATAAAGCCATACGTGAATACTCCGAATGGGTGAATACCATCGCGATTTGATAATCTGCCAGTATCGAACTTCATAGACTATGAATCTCATGCTGATTGTAAGAAGATTCGCAGACATCAATAAACGACTCCATTAGAAACTTAGTGAGCGGACCAAGTAAAGATGGCTGTGAGAATCAACGACGAGAATAAAAGTTGACAGTCGACCAAATAAACGACAATAGAAATTTGATCTTTACTCTGCTCGTTCTCTCTCCACTGGAGCTTTGATGTAATCCCATCCGTAGGCATGCATATTTTTAATAAAGTGACTTTAATAACTATGGGCGAAGTGTTATTGGTGCTAGAAATTCTATGGAGCTAAAACTTATCAAAGTAGTGGTATGCTATATATACGTTTATAGGGAAACTCAGAGAAGGGTCGCTTAAAAACAACCGCAATCTGATTACATATCCAGTCAACACCTCAACGATTCGAAGTAGAAACTATCATCACAGCCTCTTATAAAAGTCCACTCACCCTCCCTTTTATTATCTCGTCCACGCTCTATATCCAATGTCTACACATGACTGAACATGAAAGGAACATTTAACAAGAATCAATATACCAGACGCACTGATACTGCTTCAGTTGTGCTTGTAATGAGCCCAGATTTAAAGAGTATAATCCTTGGGTTTTGGGAATGATGCAAAAAACTGTGATAGTGGAGCTGTAAGTGACAATAGAAATAATAGTAGCGAAGGTATTTATCAATATGAACGTTTATAAATAACGACACAAATTTGCCTGCCCCTTAGAAGTCAAGACACATATTCGTTTACAATTCCTTGCAAAGAACTATCCAATAATCATCCGAAGAATAATCAAAACTTTGATGCAAACTCCTATGCCTTCTTCTCCGTTCTCGAGGAGATTTGCAATACTACTTTAAAAATTCAAACTATTGAAGTAAATCACCAGATTTATATACATATGGGTGTGAGTATATGTATATGATGAGAGTTGCCAGACACAAACAAGGAGAAGGGAAGTGCACACTACTCGGTATCAAACATCCTTTCACTAATCACTCTCCCGGACATTTAGTACCAGTTCCGACTTATATAAAAGCCCTGCTCCTCTTCCCTTCAATCTCTAACAGTGACGGAGGATTTGCTCGGCCTTGGTTACTAAGGAACAGTAAGAACGCAACGCGAGCGTCTGAAGCACCATATTCATTCAGACAGCTAAGCCGAGGACTTAAGCTTGCGAGACAGCAACCATTGCCAAATCTTGAAAGCAGAGCACTACAATTAAAGAACAGCAACGATAAAAGATATTGTGAACACTCAAAAAATGGCAACAATAGTATGAACGTTGTTACTATCGAAATTTCAAGTCTTTTTGCAAACCCAAATCAAACTTCTCTCTCACTCTCTCATATTTTTTTACTTTTCTCTAAATATCACAAATGAACTCACGAAGAGATCATCAGTCCTCGATTCCTTGCAAGTATCTCACTAAAGTTTCATGAAGCTAAAAAAAATTACCAAAATGAAGGAAGGTACTTATATACTCACCTCCCTCCCACCAAAATACTAAGAGATGAAAACAACTATCTAAACTCTATTATGGGCTCTCTTCTCTTCTCCCCCTTTGAATCCCTTCACTCTCTCCACTCCATAGCTTTGAACCATACTTCTAAACCCATTCCTCTCGGTCTTGATTTTTGCATCTCCCCATGTCTCTATAAATTACCCTGAGACATATCTAGATATTCCTTTCTCTAGATACACACAATTTCTCCTAGCCGAAGATTATAAGGGAAGAAAAGCACAATTCCATTACCATACGACTCTTCCAATTTGCTTGTATAAAACATGTGAACTGTATTTCTAGATCCAAGAGATATACTGGTGAGAAAGAGACTGTGATAGAGACAGCGATGGTGTAAAAAGAGTGGGATTGACAAATGATGACAGCAGATAGAGCTTCGACGAGCGATTGATAACAAGAAATCATACCGAGTTAATAAATGAATATAACGGCAGTAAAAATGTCAACAATGGCAACTTTAGCCATATCGATATCGATATTCATACCCCTCACTCTTACTCTTATACTCTCATCACCCACACAAACATCCATTCATCTTCTCTTTTTCCCAAGTCCATCCAAAGTAACACAACACAACAGAAAAAGAGCCTTTCTCGTTGACTCCACCTATAAATATGTGAAGTATGCAAGCACCACCCAATTACAAAATCAAACTACAATCTATGACTTCCTTTTATACACAACCAGGCGAAACTTCCTGATTTCTCAGCATCTACCACGTGATACCTACATACCAATCGCAGAATGTACGATATTCCAAATCAAAAACCGATGATCATAATGAAAAGAGGAGATCTATACAGATATCAAAGCAGTCCACGTGTACTCACCAACCCCCATCCCATACACCAGCATACCAACCCGCCACGACGAACAGCCCAAACGGGAAAAGGAAGTAAGACTTACCTAATGATTCTATAAAGAACCCCTCCCATTTCTTCCCGTCTACTTCCAACCATACACTCACTATGACCATCGATATTAAGATATCGAATAAGTGATTCAAATCCCAAGTAAACAAACACTCCTCCTCCGCACTCTCCTCTCACATTCATCCCAATTTCCAGTCAAGAATACCAAATGTAGAGGAACCGCAGTTCGCAGGAGTAAGTAAGCACCCTCACAACAACGATGACAACAAGAAAAAAATCTATCCATGAAAAATCTCAGCAACATAAACAATTCCCACAAAGACAAAAAGCATCAAGAAGATCAACGATACTAGCAGCAACATGTTACAACGAGAATGCATAAAGAAATAGCACTCGCTCGCTCATCGAAACTTCAATCCTCTATCCCATCTCATCTCATCCCATCCCATCTCATCTCATCTCATATAATCCTATATGATCCCACAAAATTCCTGATTCCCATTGAATACCTACGTACTTAGAGATACAAGTCACATCCGAGTAGGTCCATCAAATCGGAAGATTCCCTTTTTTAGGTAATCACGATATGGAAGAAGAGCAGAAGACATAAAAGTATTTATATCCCTCTCCCTCCCCTCCTCTCCTCATCGAATGTCCAAAAACAAACGAGAAAACCACCGCTCTCTTCCTCCACCCACCTCCGAACCTTCAACCCTCAACAACCTTCAACAGCCGCCCCAAGCCCCTTTCAAACCCCAAGCCCCTTCTCACACACTCTCACTCCTCCCCACCCCTCATCTTCCATCCCGCCCTTCCCCTCTTCCAGAAACCCCTACCACTCATCCTCAACCCTTCTCATCAACCCCCATCCTCAACCCTTCTCATCAACCCCCATCCTCAACCCCCATCCTCAATCCCTACACCATCAAGACCATCAAGACCACCAAGATTATCAAAATCCAAAATCAAGCCAGCAAACCACATACAGATGAATCTTCACACACACATACACACACACACACACACATATATATATATATATATCCCCTCGCTCACCAATAAATGCTCTCTCTTAACACATAAACACATAAACACATAACCACATAAACACTTGCTTCTTCACTCGACTACCCAGCACACTGAGCAAATATCCAATTCAAACCACCTCAACCTCTTGCTCTTATACATCCACCCAAGGTTCAATACAGCTTTCGCAATTTCCTAATACCATAATCCCCATAACCACACTCTCCATCAAAAGACATACCCCCTCACAGCACAGCTCATCACAGAACAACAAAACAAGTATATCACGAACCCTAATCGAAAACTCATACAGCCGCACTCATGAGTCAAGTATGTTGTATTATATTCCCCTTCCTTTCCTAACTAACGGGTATCATCCCCTCCTTCCCCATTTCCACATCCCATCCACCAATCCATCAACCCTTTCCCATCATAAATACAAAGAAGTGAATCGTCCAAGACGAAACGTGAACAAAAAATTGAAAAACAAGATAATGCAACGCCGAATGTATATCCCCAATGCATTCCCGATACATTTTCAGCACCGGTAGCAATGTAAACACCATACCTCAGGTATATTCTTTCTCCGAAACGTTTGTGTATATGCATATTTGAATGCTGAACATGAAAGAAGTGAGAAATGAACGCCAGCCATATGCTTGTATGTTACCCATTGGAATCCTGTTCCCCATCAATGCCTTTCAAATGTTCATCCCACCATGGTCTTACACTAAAGAACTCAGCAGTTCTCTTTTCTTTCTATTGCAGCCCTCAGCCACTCAAATTCAACGCCTCCCACGCACCTTTTCCTTCCAGTTCACAGCCCCCCTCAATTTGGACTAGACAAAGTCTGACTACTTTCAGATTTCTCATCCGCACCCCAATCCCTATCTCTCTCCCTCTCTCTTTCTCTCTCTCTATCTCTCTTGTGAGCACTCAAAGTTCCACTCCCATTTCCATTCTTGATCTTTTTTCTTTCCCTCTCTCGATCCTCATCCATTGGTAATGAACCTGGTTTCAGGACTGGTGTTGAACTACCACTCCCCGGTCTTCCCAATAATAATTTCTTCTTCTTTTTATCGCTCAACCCAGCAATACCAAGACCACCACCGTCCTTGTTTTTCTTGACTAATCCCGCCCCTGTCTTATTGACTAACATTTTCTTCTTCGGTTCAATGCTGGTTCTTCTTCCATATTCACCATCTCGATCATCATCTCCTGAATCATTATCGTCGTCACTATCCGGTCTTTTGTGTTCGAAACTCAGATTTGATGAGGAAAGCTGTGAAGGTGTTTTTGTCATTTTCGGAGCTTTGAGCTTATTCTTCAGAATAATTCCACCCGAGCTACCTGGTTTCTTCAAGAATTTCTTCTTCTTTTGTGGAGAATCGGATTCGAAATCTGGGTCATCGGCTGCTTCGCGTTTATTGGGACTACCTCTCTTTCCTCCATTGGGTTGTGGTGTTGCTTGTCGACTTAATGGTGGTGTACCATTTTGACTATTGTTTCCCGTACCCAATCCATTTCCATTGATTTTGAAGGCAGCTGCTCTTGCAGAATCTCTCCCTCCACCTCCAATACATTTCACCATATGATTGTTCATTCGCTTAATCGGTAAGAATGTATTGCAATTGTGACATTTGGCGTGAGGGAAAGAAATTGGTTTCGCAGGTCCTTCATCTTCACCATCCTGACTATTTGGCGTTCCTTCTTTCTGTTGTTGTAGTAAAGGGTTGATCATGTCCTTCTTCTTCTTTCCTCTTCCTGGTCCTTCTGGCACATAAGTTTGACCATAAACATCATGCCATGGTTTCTCAATGAAAGGCTTCTTCTTGCAGAACTCCTTTCCTGGAGGAGGTTTCTTTGCTCCCACCCCATCTGTAGGTTGTAAAAGTCGAGGCAAACCACACTTTGCGCAAATAATCTCATCGACCAATTCTAATGGATTGCCTTTTAAGAAGACTTCTTTATTTTCCCACTTCGCCGCGTCGGTTTCTATAATTTGATTTGTGTTCCAAGAAGTAGGATCGTCTATTGAATCAGGATTGGTTTCTGCGACTTTTTGTTCAATGGCAATAGCAGCAGAACATGCCTTTGCTATTTTCTCTTCGCGATGAGTTTGTAATACTATGTCATGAATGATATTGTAGAACATATCATCAAGTACAGAATTTGTCTATGGTAGAATGTCAGTAAATTGGCAAGTAAGCAAGGCAACGCACAAGTTTTGCTTGTAAAAAAGGTGAGGTGAAGTGAGGCAAGGGAAAGTAATGAAAAAGGATAATTACAAGTTTCCCCATAGTATCAATTTCTTCATCTTGACCAGCAATTATTATACCAGACTGAGGAAACTGATCGTTGGCAGACATTTTGAGGATATATTTGCCAGTTGGTGGAATGATTTTCCTTGGAATAAATTGAATTTCCTTGAAAGCCCCAAGGCTGACGAAATTGTTAAATTGGGGGGGAAACTTGGGGAGAGGGTTTGGAGGTATGGATGGAAAGAAATGATTGGAAGATCTCTCTCTCTCTCTCTGTCTGTCTCTCTCTCTCTCTCTCTCTCTCTCTCTCTATCTCTCCTTCTTTTAAGAAATGATAAAGGGTATTTGAAATAAATAATAGATCATTTTATAATTGATATTGAACTCGAGCTTCAGGTAAAGAGAAGAGAAGAAGAGAAAGAAGTCTTGTGTCGTCGTTGTCTGAATGCCTTCAATATTTCAGAGGGAGAAAAATGGTTATGGTTGATATTAATTAACTTGTTTTCCCTTGAACCTCTTTCTCACACTTTCGGGAAACTTTAGTCCTGTATGTACCGGTTCCTGTACTGTACTAGGTACTCTTTGGGGTTTCACACCAAAAGCTCAATGATGGTCGAAATTATTGCCAGTCATCTTTAACTTGATTAGTAAGGGCGGTGAGAGTCGAATGTTGATGACTAATAGCTAGCCACCGTACATCTGCAAGCTTCACTCTTTACTAGGCACGTGCTACGTATTTACTAGGCTCCTAGGTACAGCTGGAGAGCAACTCGAGAGCAATAAACAGTTTGGAGTGATGGCATCCATGGATAGAAAAGATAAAAATGGAAACCTGTGGCTGATGAATGGAAACCTGTGGCTGATGAAAAAAAGGTACAAAGTTGAAATGATATCCTTGAACCTTGATATGATATACTCGTATAATATAATTTAACTCCTTCATTCCAATTGATTTCTACATGTCATTGCTAGGGACAATACATATCCTCTTCCCTCCGAAATTCTGGTAGGCAAGATCCAAAAAGACAGATCTCTCTTCTCATACATGTTTGCGTCAAATCACAATTCATTCTTTCATCAATCCATTATCGTACATCCAAAACAGTCAGAGCACGCACACATCTTCTCTCTTCCTCCAAGCATTTTTGTCTCTCCTTAAACATCAGATCAGATTATACCCAAGCAAAGTAACTTGAACAATGAATACAGCAGACACCATGTCAAACAATACCCCTCCACCACCACGTCCTCAACAACCAACCATTCGATCGTTCTTTCAACCAAAACAACCTACATACACTCCACCACCAGGAACAACACCAATCACAACTCCAGACTCTCATGAGAATAGAAATGGAAATGCAGGTCAAGAAATACCTCCACCTCAACCTGCATCGGGTCCACCAAGCTCTACCAATGCCCCTCTACCACCAGTAACCACCGCAACTACCGCTACCCCAGATTCTCTAGAACCATTACCTGCATCATCACAGCAACTTCCCCAGGGGTATAAAATCGAAATACCGCAAGATCACCATATCCAACCATTACGTCGCATTAATGCTCTCCTCCTTCCAATTCCATATCCAGATGCTTTCTACCACGCTATTACTTCTCCCCCTTCTCCTTCGATACCAATCTCTCTCTCTTTCTCAAGAGTAGTTACATATACTCCAGACTCCAACTCCGAATCAAAAGTAATCGGCTCCCTAATCTGTCGAATCGATCCCTCTCCTCCATCTTCTCCATATGCCCAACCTCCCGCAAATACATATAGTATATATCTACAATCTCTCACTCTGCTCTCTCCCTATCGAACCCTTGGTCTCGCAACCGCACTATTAAACTCCGTCATCGAATCCGCTACATCTTCTCGCATACCAATTGGAGTCAGAATCGAAGGATTATACGCGCACGTTTGGGTAGACAACCAAGAAGCATTAGAATGGTACGCCAAGCGCGGATTCGAAAAGGGGGAATTAGTCGAAGGATATTACAGACGTTTACGACCACAAGACGCCTTTGTTTTTAGACGAAGATTCTCGGTTCAAGATCATATTTCTAGACAACCACAAGCAAATCCAACTCCCATATTAAACTCAATCAAAAATGCGACTGCGAAATCAACACCCCCTCCTCCTCCCATGAGCACAACAACAAGACCACCCCCATCAAAACATACAACATCATTTCAAGATCGTAGACCAGAAAGAGAATGGAATGATTTGCCCGAAGAAGTATTTTTGCGTCCTAGAGCACAAGGAGATGAACAAAGTAAAGAAAGTTCAAGAAGTAGTAGTCGAAGTGGGGCTTCAGGAAGTGGTGGAAAGAAAAAGAGAAGTTATCCTGCTGCTGCATTTGGAGCTTAGATGATTTGGAGGGGGCCTATTACTTTCTTGATATGCATGGATGTGGTTTATGGAGAGTTGGGAATTGGGAGTCGAAAGATTAGAGGAGATGGAATAAAGGTTTCAGAGGGCGTTAAACAGAAAGAAGGAGTGAGCATAATTTGATACTTGGGAGTTACGGATGGATTTATCAATAGATACTAAATAGATAGGGAGTAAGGGAGGGCTCATCATTTCATTCTATTTCATTTCCTCCCATCTAAACACACCACCAAAACAGAACCGGCTAAGCAAACGGGAAAAAGAAGATAGACAGATACCTACCTACAGAGTAAATAGATATAACCAAAACCCATACAGAGTTCACAGTTCACAGTTCACAATGATCCCATGACTGGATATATATCTCATCACTCCAGAATCACAGAAGTCTAAAATCCCAAAATCGCAATGACGCTCCGCTGGCCCTCCGGGGGCCACTGCCGTGGAGGCAGACATCGTATTGAATCCTCTCATAGCTAGCTATCTAGTAGATATTTGCTATATGAACTGGTGAACTATCCATACTCTACTAATCCTGGTGCTCTAGGGATGACTGCTGTGGATGGACGGATGGATGGGTGTAGAATAGGGGTTTGTTTTTATAATGGATAGATGAGATGTAGGGTTGATGTAGGGTTGATGTGTAGGAAGGATTTTTAGTATATGTGGGTGTGTGTATGTGTGTGTGTATGTGTGTATGTGTACATATGTGTGTATAAGAAAACGAAAGAAAGAAAAAAAGAGGGAACTAGATGAATGATTGATGAATAGATAGATAGATAGATAGATAGATAGATAGATAGATAGATAGATGAATAGATAAATAGATAGATAAATAAATAAATGAGATACCTACCTACCTATTGATCTTACATAAATAAAATATATAACCAGCTTCTTACTTAGCAGGTACCTAGATATTCCAATTCCTTGAATCACCATCTGAGGTATGAGTTAGAGAGTAGGTAGGTAGGTAGGTATCTAGAGCGTGCTTGAGATGTAAGATATGAGATGCGAAGCGAAATACCTAGTAGTATTGTTCATTTAAGGTTTCTGTTTTCGATATTCAATGTGATGATATGTAAGCTATACATCTATTTATGTATTTATTTGTGTATTATCTGCAGCTTTTTCTTCTTTCCTCTCTTGTTCCTTACATGCTGTGATTACATGATATCAAGGATGGATACCTATCTGTTTTCCATTCCTGTTCTTTGAGTACGAGATATCTCTAGTCTTTGATTTCTCTCGGTACTGACTTCCCGCCCTCCACAACTCTCATCTATCTTTTTTCTCCTCCCCTTCTCCATCCACCCCCGTTTTCTCTCCTTTCCTCTCCGCACCCCTTGATCCCGGTCCCGTAATAGAAAAGAGGAAAATTTGATCTTCCTTCTCCATCTCCCTCTTCTTGTCCTTCGCCTTCAAACCCTTCCTCGCCATTTTCTCAATCCTCTGATGCTTTTCCTCTTCCGACCTATCATAAACCAATTCATCATCTGCTTCACTCGCATTTCCATTTCCATTTCCATTTCCATTATCTTCCGGCCAGGAAATCGACCCATCAGATAGTATCGAGCTCGCATCTGAATCGTCCATTAGCGTATCAATCGCTTCTGCGAGTTTGGTTTTGATTTCTTCGTGTTTTTGCTCCTTCTTTGTTACTTCTCCGTTTGAGATTTGCTTTTCCTTCACTTTTTCATCATCCTTCTTCTGATTCTTCTCATCTACTTTCTTCTTTTCTCCTCCTTCAATCTTCTTCTCATCCTCATCTTTCTTCTTCTTATCCTCTAAACTCCCATCCTCAGTAAATTCCCACATAACTCTTAATTCTCCCCTCACAGCCGCCGTTCCCCATAAACTAAATACGACACCAGGAACCAGATACAAGAGAGCTGGTTGTGCATGTCTCCACACATTCATAACGAATAAAGTTACGAGCATTCCAATGATGTATCCCGCAAGAGCCGCTTTGAAATAAGGTTTTGGAAAACGAGTTCCTTCGACACCTGTTTCCAGGGAGGAAGAGGAGAGAGGTGAGAAGGAAGAGGTCCAGAAACGTTCACCCCAGAGACCAGTTGCTGGTCTGTAGGCTGGTTTTTGGGATGAGGGAGTAGTAGTTGTTGGGCTTTTTGTGATGGCTGTCTTTGAGGTTGTGGAAGGAGAAACGGTAGGAGAGGCTGGCTTCTGCAAATACAAGTAATGCAGATACAAATCAAATCTCAATGCCAACGCAACTAAGATTCCTGGTAGAACAATATCTCCCAATCCCAACATACTACTTCTTCCACTTTCGCCCGCTGGAAACACAAGTTTGATCGGAACATCCAGAGTGGTAGCCACGGTGACCATTAAAGGTGTATAAAACACCATAATGATATCGTAAAAGAAGAGTCCAAAGAGAACTAGTGATCCAGTGAAGAATGTAGTCAAAGACATAAGTTGAAGAGATCCATAGCAAAACCCGAATCCCATAAGATTCGTAAGATACCATGGTGCATTCAGCAGATTGTAAGCTGTGATTGTAGCGATACCTATCAAGAGACCGAGAAGTGATGTGAATTTGATCGGAGTCTTTTGATGAGGAAGTATAGTCTTAATGTGGAGATGAAGCGTATAATTTGTTCTCAAAAGACCACGAACATTCCACAACGCATTCGTAACTCCTTTTGGCAGATTGATCTTTGAAATTCGGCCAGGAAGAGGACTCATAACTCCAACATTGACCAACTTCCCCTGTCCATCTTCAGAAACTTGACGTCTCGATTTCTGGTCGATATGGAAAAGATTATTTCCCCTCGTCCACACATTTGGAAATATAAATCCCACTCCCACATCCAACGAATCCTTTGCCAATCTCCCGACTCCAAAAATCCCCAGAGCAGAAAAATACCATCCTAATATTTTATTAAGAATAGCGGGATCATCCAACCATTTAATGATAAAATAGAGACTTCCCAACGCCACAGCAGCTAGAAGTGGGAAGATGATAGCATCAGAAGGCGTCATACCTTCCATTTGAGCTCTGGATTGTTCTTCATCTTCTTCATTTGAAGTTTGGAGACGATTAGAAGAAGAGGATTTGCGAGGTGGTGAGGCAGAAGGAGGGCGTTGAAGTGATGCATGTGATCCGATGTAGATGGGGAAGAGAGCAGCGAGGATAACATGAATTTCTAATTTAATCATCTCTCGATGAGTATAGATCATAGAGCCGTATTTGGCTAGCAAATCTTTGACGTTATCCATTTTGCGTGGTTGACTTGTTTGGTGTTGGTACAGAGCAAATCGTGACCACTATGGGACTGACAGGTTGGAAGTTGAGTTGTGAGGTGTTGAGAGTATTTTCACAGTTGAAGCCAGTTCATTGTGATGACTTTTAATTAGAGTTCTTTTCGCTTCCAGCCAGCTAAAACTCTCTCATTCTCAGAAATTTCAAGTTTAATTTCAAGTGAATGTATCTTTGAATTTCAGCTAGGAAATCAAAAAAACTAAGATACCCGTCGAAGTTGGATAGATGTTGTCCTTCCCAAAGGAACAAACAAACAGCAGGGATCCGACAAGGCCACTGGTGGGCGACAAACTTTCTCTCAGCCTTGCAGAAAGTAAACAATAAATTGAAGCCTTCTCGAATCTCCAACATAATACTCACTCCTCACTTTGAATTGATTTTATAGTTTCTATATTATCAATTGGTCAAATTCGATTGATCATACATATACAAACATACGAAATGGCTGTAAATATCGCCTTAGAAACCACAATGGTATGTACAGATTTCCCAATTACTTCCCCGCCCTCAATATTCTGCCTCCACGGCAGTGGCTCCCGGAGGGCCAGCGGAGCGTCAGTTATATTATAAACAGTTATAGAGAGTTCTCAGAATAGCTTCTGCCTCCATCTCCCCCACCCACCAACCCTGAAGCCCCGGGAGGGCCAGCGGAGCGTCAGTTATATTATAGACAGCTATAGAGAGTTCTGAGCATAGTTTCTGCCTCCACCTCCCCCAAATGAGCCAGCAAATTATCAATCAAAACCATCCTAACCCCCCCTCCTCTCCTAGGGCACCATAACCCTCGAACTCTACACCTCACACGCCCCCAAAACCTGCACCAACTTCGAGACTCTCATCCGGCGCGGCTACTACGACCGCATCATCTTCCACCGGATCATCCCAAACTTCATGTTGCAAACCGGCGATCCCACTGGCACCGGCCGCGGCGGAACCTCGATCTACGGGGAAAAATTCGAAGACGAACTCAACCCCCCTGCGGGGAGTAATCTCCCACCGTTGAAGCATACCGGGGCGGGGATTCTCTCAATGGCGAATTCGGGCCCGAATACAAATGGATCGCAGTTTTTTATTACGTTGGCGCCGACGCCGTGGTTGGATGGGAAACATACGATTTTTGGACGGGTGACGAGGGGGATGGGGACGGTGAAGAGGATGGGGCTTGTGAAGACGGGGGCGGAGGATAGACCGGTGGAGGAGGTGAGGATTTTGAGGGGGAGGGTTTTGGAGGGGGAGGATGGAGTGGGTGGGGAGTTGTAGGGGCGGGAGTGAGGGAGAGTTAGTGAGCTGTGGGTATTGATGAGGGATGAGGGAGAGGGTATTTGGGGAGTGCATGGCAAAGGTTTGGTTCCTTAGATGAACAGGTTCTCATAATCTGTGGATATGGATGTGGATATGGGTGTACAAAGAAAACCTATTCCACAATTGGTCTGATGACTATCCTATCAAGAGTCAAACATACCAATTTGGGAACATACATCTTCTCCACCATTTCATTTCATTTCATTTCTGAGATATGGACACGGCATAATTGCAAGCTATACATCTCAGGAACGAAAGGGTGGTAAGCTAGGAGATGTGGATGAGAAGAAAGGAAAAAGAAGCGAAGCGAGGCGTTTAGGAGTTCGATATACCTAGGTACCTACCCTTCATCAATCAAGATCAATGCATAATTCCTGCTTGGCAGAGGTACACGAATACATAGAAAGATATCTTAGACGGGAAGAAAATACAGAGTTGTAAATTAAAGCAATTAAAAATCTATGGTAAAAACCAACCAACCAATTTATTTTCTCCGTGGTTCCTTCATCCATCCATGATGTATGTTATGCTTCTGCAATGTTTCTTAGCCATGCCCCGGCCAGAAATCCCATAAACTCCCTATATACGCAAGCCCAAACAGAAGCCAGCCTATTTTTTTTCGCCATCCAATATACAGCCCAGTCCAATCTACCATTTATCTATACACAAGCCCCCCTTCCCCTCCATGTCCATATCCACATCCATATCCATCTAAGAAACCTCCCCGGGTAATTTCCACGCCACCAAATCCTCTCTCATATCAAACTCATCCACTTCCCTCGGCCTCACATACCCATGATGATTCCCCGGAATATGGCCCAGACCTCTGCCCTGTCTTCCCCTCTCTCCACTCCCCATAATCGAAATCTCATCATCTCTATCCCCCATGCTCGAGAGTCCAGACTGTGCACTCACGCTCCTGCCTCCACTTGATGAAACCCCACTGCGTGTTGTATCGGTACTTCTTTTATATCGATGACCTCTCCCATCTGCTCTTCCCACTTTCCCACCTCCGGGAACAGAAGATGATGTGGTTAGATTACTCTTTTGACTCGCATCACTATGACTTCTCCTATGTCTTCTCAAGTCCTCTCCGCTTCCCCCACTCGCGCTTAATTCCCTATCATCTTGTACTATGCGAGGCATGTCTCGACTGTACTCATTGTGATCGAAATTGGAAGAATCCGGATCGCGTTTCCAGCCATCTCCGCCGGCGAATATATCTTCGACACATTCATCTGCGGGCATTTCGGCAGGAGAACAAGTCCAAGAGGCAGCGAGGGCGCGTCGATACATATCGTGAAGATCGGATTTATCAGAGGATTTTTGAAGTTGTGGCATATCTTATAGAAGAATTAGTATGGCATCCCGGGTCCCATTTGCGCATTGTAAGATAGATGGAAGGATGAAGAAAAGGACATAAACTCACTACCAATATCATCACCATTGTCCCCCGTCTCGCCCTTCATGATTCCCGCGATCCCTCCGAAAACAGGCGCACTCTTCAGTATTGGCGCGACGAAATTTCTCTCTCCTTCGACCTGTCGCATACTAATCCCAATCTTCGCCGTACTATTAATCTTACTATCCTGCATTAGATATCTCCTCACCACTCCCTCCTCTCCCTCAACCTCACTCTCTTCCACATATTCCGCCAAATTCAACGTAATGTGTCCTAGAGTGACTCGTTCTCCTTTCGAGGTAGCTCCAGAATTATAATCTTGGATGACTTCGAAATGGATAAGACATTCGGAGAGATGGTTGGATTTATCGATTGTGAGACGGACGGGGATGGATCGAGTGTAATCCCAATGGACTTTATGTTCTTTGATGGGGGAGCGAGGGGTTTGTCCTGAATGCTCGGAAGCAACAGAGGAAGAGATGTGCCATTTTATGTATGCGGTTCCACTGGTTAGAGGGACGTTGTTGAGATCTATTAACTGAGGGGGGAGGTTAGTTAAGGTTGGGAATAAAGAGGTGTGAATGTGTTGGAATCGTTGAAGGATAACTTACTCTGAGGATAAAATCAAATTTTGGCTGGAGAGATGATTGTTAGTTTATATGTATGCAGGTATGAATGATGGATCTCTATATCTTCGTTTTCTCCTTCCTCTCCTTTTCCCTCATCGAATGAATCTTCATCTGCCACCAGCGCAGCTTTCAAATGATATATATTTTTCTTCGCTCTCTCCCTGATCTAGCATTTACCATGCACCATTCGCCATCCATAACCCGTTATGCATCTTCAAATCAAATCGAAGCAAACGAAACAAAACACTGAACACATACCTTTCTAGCCTTTGAGACTAATCGTTTGGTAAAACCAACCATAATCAGCAAATGAATTCCACAATCAAATTATCGATCCATTAATCAATCAACCATCATCAATCCTGCCTTCCTTCTCATTGATTTCTTTCCCTTTCAAGATATGTCCACGCTCGAATAATTCACATCATATAATAATCCATTCATCATCTCCCATCAAAACGCGCCAAAAGAAGCAAAAACTCACCCAAAAGTGTACTCATCCCATCCAATTCCTCTAAAATAGGTAGGCGCACTAAATTCAACGGTAGTCGTCTTAGTCTTGATTTACGTGATGGTGGTTGATAACTATTGATCAGGATGGAATCTTTTGCTAAGACCAGATTGAGGCTGAAATGACGCAGTGGAGATGAGGAAGAGAGGTGTGAAGCTTGGGCGTGTCTTTGGGGGAAAGGGAGAGGTAAAGGTAAAGGGGTCATTTTCTTGGTGTGATGGTTCTTGTGATTATGTATGGATGGGGGTGATTTGTGCTTTGTTTCATTGGATTCATATAATGGTGAAAATTAAGATAATGTGAAGCAAATTGTAATTGTGAGAAGAGGAAGAAGAGAGGTGATTGTATATTTAATAGATAGATAGTAGATAGCTAGTAGATAGATAAATACTTGGATATAATCTTTATGTTTTCAAGAGGATGTAATATATATATATATATATATATGTATGTATGTATGTATGTATGTATGTATATTTGTATGTATGTATGTACTAGTGAGTAAATGTATATAATCTGTAAAGTTATCAAACTAGTTAGTACGTACTCGTATAATTGAATTTAAAAAATCATTTGTTGGCGTTGGATTGGATCGAAATGGAATCATTTAAGTTACATTCCATCACATACTACCTTTCTACATACATACATACATACATACATACATATCCATCCATCCATCCATCCATACATACATTCTTATCGTGCGGAGGCTTCATTCTGTTCGTTTTCGGCGATAATAATTCCCCCAACTCCGGTAAAAAAACTTACTTATCGCTTGGATGGCTGCTTTGGGAAGGAGTGAACTTTAGATACGGACTTCGTATTTGGAATTGCAAACGGAGGAAAGAATTGGTTGATTCTCTCTTGGAAAGGTTTCGTGAGAATGGTGAATTCTGGAGTGGAATGTGTTGAATGGTTTTGGGTAGATGCTTAAGTATCAATCAACATGTCTAATTGGGAATAATCATCATTTGTGAAGAGTATCGAGGTATACAAGTAGGTACCTACTTACTGTATATGGAATACTTTCAACAGTCAAGTTATGTCCCCATTCAACATCCGCTCTTGTTCCGCTGCGGTATTTTCTACTTATGAACACACCTACATCCTCTTCCCATTCTTACATTGTATTCTCCATCTCTTCTCCACTCTCTCCATTCTTCCCCGTCTTTTCCGTCGTCGTCCTCGTCATCATGCATTCTACCTCCACCTCCACTAAGCAGATTGGGGTATCTAACACGTTTGATACGCATTTGATCTAAACTATGAGAAGAATCCAATTGGTCTGATGTCTTTACTGTAACCATTCAATATCAAACGATTTTCCATCAAGACTATTCGTGGATTTTTCTCTCATCACAGTCGTCGAATAAATCTATGTGTAATGTGGCTCCCCAGAGATATATTGCTTACGTCTCCGCAAATACTACATTTGACTAGAAAGAATACCTAATTCTAGATGAATTCGAATCCTCTTGAAGAATCATCCTTATTCATTGAATTATTGCATAAAATAATACAATTGCATAAACATGTATTTATTACAATTCACTCACCTATCTATCATCTTCCATAGGTACATAGGTACTCACGGGTAATCCAGAATTCAATACTTAATATTCAATCACATCTCGAATATTCAATCGAATCTCGAAAATCTAGATACCCCTGAGCATATTCGCTTGTCCCAAACTAGGAGACGTCGTACACATATATCGAATCATATTATTGCTAGCTCCGTGTATCGCCAATCCTATGTACGAGGGCATGTCTTTGATGAATACCGAGCTGAAATTTAAGTGAATTTCCTTACCAAAACTATGCTTTATTTTATATCTTTATAAATAAATAATAATTCAAATATTCATTATAAAACTTTGAAATGTGAATTATATAAAGAGAACCAATTCATAATTAATTTAATATTAAAATTACTAATTTTTGAATCAAATTAATAATAAAATTCTATATAGAAATTTGATTTTTAAAATAAATATTATTTTTCATAAAAATTTTAAGTATAAAAATTCAATATAAATTTTAACTTAATTGAAAACTTCAATGAAAAAACTAAAATTATATTATCAAATTTTCAATAAAAATTATTATTTTTATAAAATTTCAAATATATAATAATATTGATTGATTTAATATTGAATTCTAAAATATATGAATTTGAGTGAATTTTGGTATGAAAAAGTGCTTGCGCACGGACCCGGCATTCATCAAAGACATGCCCTCGTAACTAGATATAGTATTAGATAAAAAAATAAGGGCCGTACCTCAAAAACATACTAAAAATAGTCATTTTTTAGTGTTTTAAAAGAGCTTTAATTCTTTATCAATTGAATATTTAGATTTCAAACTTTCAAATATAATAGAAATTTAATAAAATTTTAATTAAAAATAGATAGAATATTTTTAGAGATTTATTCGATCTTGATATTATAATTTAAAATCCAAAAAATTGAAAATTCGAAAAATACGATGGATTTACTAATAAAAATATCACTGTGACGAATATCACGTGACACACATGATGACTCATCACAGCCTAGTTCAAGACTAGCTTGAACTAGACGTATATAAGAGATAAAGAGATCCCTTAAGGATCTCTTTCCTCTTTAGCTTTCTTATTCTAGTTATTTGACCTCTATAATGTGCTCTAGTATGTAATCGTAACAATTACAAAATCGAACTTTTTAATTCAATCGATTTTGATTGATTATATTAAGGCGAAATAATTTATGAAAAAAAAAATTTGTTTTTATTAAAATTAATCTAATTTTTTATATTGTAATGAAATCTCATTATAATAAATTCAAAGACCCTCTAAATATACAGAAATAAAAAGGTTAAATAATGACTGTTTTTGGTGTGTTTTTGAGCTACGGCCCTTATTTTTTGTAGGTTACTATAGGATAAGACCATCAACTAAACAATCAATACATTGTATCAGAATCGCTCTTGAAAGTTGCGATTGCAAGTGCAAGTGCACACTTAGATATTTTTTTGCGGTAAATTTGTTTTCGTTGTAAAATATTTCAGCATCAAATGATATCTTGAACTACTTCTACTGCTACTTACTCATAGATGGACAAGTGTGCATGCTATTAGTACATATCTATATATCACCAGCTCTTTAATGCATAGCTATCAGAAGCCCATTAAAAGCAGATCATCCACAGCTTGAGTCCGGCGGTGCATTTCAGCTTCCCCTCCAGCCATTCTACTATCTGTCTCTGGCGTACTCTAACTCTATTGAACAACTCAGTCATCAAGTGATGTTCCATCAATCGTGCACTCAACTTTGACTTCCACGCTCTTCTAAACCAGAGATTATCTATATGTGCTATCTGAGTATCTTTATATCTCTGAATTCTACCTCTTTCTCACTTTTTTAGTATCTTTTCCAGTCATACCGAGTATATACCTCGATTTACTGGCGGAGGAATTTAGTTTAATCCGGCGGGGAGAGTATCCTGACTTGACGATAGCGAACCTGCAATCCATTATTATGGATTTGGCTCTTGCTAGATATTAACATCTTATAAGGTGCAATCGTATAGCTGAACAATAATCTCAGACCTATCTTATGATATTACTCAAGGACAGATCTCAAGTACTGGATAGCTGTCAGAATTACAAACGAAATGTGAAAGTTCAATTGGGAAACATACTTGTAAAATACCCATATCGACGCCAGCCTCTGAAATACAATTTTGACTAAACGTAACATCTGCAAGCATCTTCTTTCTCTTTTGAAGATCCACGATTTGCTGTAAGCTGTTAGAATATCATAAGTTTTACCAGGAGCTCTCGTCAAATCCCATCTCAATGGAAGACATAAAGTGGGTAAACTTACCTCTTCGAACGAATCATGCATCAGATATCTAATGGTAGTAACATTACGCTTCTGACTAATTCGATGTACACGACAGAGAGCTTGTTCTTCAATCATTGGGTTCCAATGTGGCTCGAGAAGATATGCTCTCGACCCAGTGGTAAGATCGAGCCTGCTCGTACCCATCAGTGGCTAAAACTAATACTTGCAATGGATATAACTCACCCTGCACCACCACAAGTGATTGAGACAAGAATTACGCGAACGGTATCTTTGTTCTTGAATGCACCTAAAGCCTCGTTTCTTTTGGATAGGGACATTGTCCCATCAATTCTTGTGTAGCTTATTCCTTGATTATCCAGCATCATTTGCACAAGATCAAGCGTGTTCGTCCAGTATGAAAAGACGACACTGTCACATATTAGTTTCTGGGATACTTTTAGGTCCTATTGGAATATATCAACCTTTTTTCGGCATTCTTGTATTTATGGAGATCTGCCAAAAGCGCTTTGATTTTTGTCGACATGTGTTGGATAGAAAATGCAGTATCTGTAGCTGTTGGCGGTGTCACAGATCTCAAATCTTCTGCTGTATCTGGGAAGTTTGAACTGTTACTCCGAGATCGGTCACAGCTATCTCTTTCTTGAAGAATGCATTGTTCGCATAATGGTTGATTTTGAGTATCAATACCCGAGGGAAAAGGGCCACCAAAGACCTCTTCCTGTAGATAGTCGCCGCATATGGAGCAACAAGCAACAACTTCACTTCCTTGAGACACCATATGATCAGTAGTAGGTGTAAGTTGTAACATACCGTGATTGCAGATCAGACGTAAGCGGTTGAGTAGTGACAGCGCATTGAACGTTTTTCCACTCTGGTTCCCAGAAGAGATTGCTCTCTCCATTAACCCTCTCGCTCGCACTTTCTCAGCCTCGTATTTCTCTCGCTCAGCCGAGGTAAAATCGAGATGGTGAACCTCGTCAACCCGTGATGGAAGTTCAATGACTGTCTTGGTGCGACTAATAGTAATAGCCCGCACAAGTGTTTTGAGTCGTAAAAGTCCTTTAGCATCCATCGAGGAAGAATTTCTGAATGGCTTTGTAATCTCTTCTGAAAAAGTTCTTGTATCGGAATACGGATAAACGCGCAGAAATTTTACAATGCTGGCGAAGTCCACAAGTTTGTTCTGGATAGGAGTTCCGGTTATCGCCCAGCGTCTTGTTGCTTTGAGAGCACAACAAGCTCGAGCTAGCTGGCTCTGAGGGTTTTTGATGATATGAGCTATTGAAGTTAGATATAAGCCCGAAGCTTGTACTACTTACTGCACTCACCTTCGTCTAGAACTACACGATGCCAAGTGAAAGAGTACAAAGATTCATCATCTGGATGAGCGCTGTGATGCTTCCAGATGGCCGCAATAGTGTGGTATGTAGTGATGACAACATCGAACTGTCTGAGAAAATCCATGCTTTTTTTGTTGTTGCCATGGTAGATATGGCAAGCTAGTGCTCGCGGTACGAGATGTCTAGATATATTAGTACCACATAAATGTAGCACGAGTGCAAGGATGCATGCCATGCAACTTCAATTTGAGAGAAACATGTGTAGACTTACAATCGAAACTGATACTCCCATGCTTGTATCACTATTCTTTTGTTAGAATTGGAAAATGAACTTCTTTGCCATAGACTGGAACGTACATGCTGGAGGTACAATCAGTAGTGTAGCCTTTGACAAATTCGAAAGCCTCAATTCAGAAGGATGAGAATGAGCCTGCGGTAATTCACAATTTAAGCAAGCTTGGTTTGAAGCTATCAAACATATCATGGTGAGCGTCTTGCCCAATCCCATATCATCCGCTAGTAGGCCACCTCGGAATTCTGGAGGAGCTTCACATGTGCTGTATCCGGTGACATTGTTTACGTAACTAATAGTTTCAGCCAACATAGAAATTGATTAGAGGAATGAGGAGGTGTACCTTAATCGCCCCGAAGTATCACTCCGCCAACTCCATATGTCAGAAGCTGCATCATCAAAATTCCAACCTTCCTCGCGACGCAGCAGGAAAGTCAGAGCTTGCTTTTGATGCCTATAATGAAGATTCCATAAGTCCCTGTAGACGATGCCTTATGAATGTGCTAGTAATTTACCTGAATAAGGAAGTCTTCACAATTTTGGGTGCCTCGGTCTCTCCCAAAGGAGCCTCCCCTTCCATCAACTGCGCTAGAAGATCTGGTCCGGATTTCAATTCCTCTATATCGTGATTTCCGGGAGCCAAGATAGATAGATTTGTCATCACAACTTCCCCCGTCTCGGGGGTCATGGCATGGGGATTCCGGTACGGAACGCACCGTTCACACCCAAGTGTATCTTGAAGATACATCTTCCTGATTGACAAGTATTCTCCTATCTTTTCAGCAAAACGTTCTGGACCAAATATTATTGTATTCAAAAACCATAGTCCACGCGATGTTTTAGAACGTTTGATCATCCTTCGACTGTGTCCTCCATGGCCGAATTCAATCTTTGAATGGCAGTATAACTGCATTTTGATCTCTGGAACACTTGCCAAGTCGTTGAGGATTTTGGCCGATGCAAAGTCCGATATGTCGAAGGTAGTTGAGTGCTGATCATCACCCGAGGAAAGATGATTAGGACTATGAAATTCGACATGTATAGGACTTGAATGCGTCTCTGAACTGCATAGTTTCTTTACGGCTATGTCGCTTAACTATGTATTTTATTATTAATTAGTGAAAGGGTCTTAGAGAGGTTCAAATCTTGTTTACCATTCCATAACAACATTCGTATACTTCCCGCTCAACCGTTCCTAGGGCATTCGAGCTTTCAACGGTAGGCGAGTAGAATGCCTCATCTTCTGTGATTTCGCTTTCATGGATTCCAGCGTTGTTAACCCGCATACGCTTGGCTGGTCGTTTTTCGTAAGACATCGTCAAGATTGAAAACTTTCCTTCCGGAGATATGCTACTCGTAGATTAAAGAAAACACAAATACCACAGCAATGAGCAGCTAGAGAAATAAATATTATGATAAAGTTGATTGACTATTGATTCGGTAGTTTCCGTGACGGTTGTATATTAAGGTTAGCGGAGCAAACAACATATGGCCAGCCTCACTGCGCCTCATTTAGCAAACGCAGATACGTGGACCATGAAAAGCTGATGAATTTCTTCGGTCGCTTTCAATTCGTATAGAACGTAATTCTTCGATATACAGTAAATCATACTGTTAAAGAGACCTCATGGCGAGCCCCCATGACACCATTGCTGGTGCGTTCAAGAGGCTCAAATCTTCAATCTCCCAACAAGATGCGCATAACTTCACCTCAACAGAGCTAAAAGATGTATGGGTGGCTGTTCGCCAGATCGATAGCACACAAAGACAACGGCAATCTGGTCAGAATCTACGTCGTATCGAACCTTTCTTGCGAGGTATTGAAAAGTACTCGAAGATAGTTGAAGTTTTATGCAATGGCACACCTTACTTGTCGTTCATATGGGTTCGTGTCCTTCTACCTAATCGAAGAAAGAAAACGATGATAATAATTATTACATAGGCTCCAATTAAGCTTATGCTTCAGGTTGGTATCTCATGATTTGTGTACAGACTTCAAGCTTATTCTTTAGTAGATCGCGAGTCACCATCGTGATATTTTTGAGGCCTTGATCTCAGCATATGTTGATATTGGTGAAGCCTTACCACGATTTGACCGATATCAAAAGGCATTTGATAACAATGTCGAATTTCAGCAATCCCTTGCTACTGTATATACTAACATTCTGGAATTTCATCAGCGCGCTTACAAATTTCTTCGACAAAGAGGTAAGTAGATCTACTCTGATCCTTTTTACTGGTACTGAAAACAGAATATAGCTTGGCATGTTATCTTTCTTTCCTTTTGGAAGGATTTCGGGGGCCGATTTGATTCTATCATCAATTCTTTAAAGAAACATCGAGACTTTATCGACATAGAGGCCGTTTCTTTTGATATTGTCGAGTCCAGAGAGTCACGAGTTAAAATGCAAGACGACATACGGCTGAGACAGAAGCGAGAGTTAGAAATGGTCGAAGAGAATGAAAGGATTGCGAAAGCTAATCGTTTGCAACATGCCATTGCATGGTTCACTCTTGATGGGAAGAATCAAGAAACCGAGCATGACAGAATCTCCAAAAAGCGTCATGATAAGACGTGCGAATGGATGGCAGGGGAACAGCAACTTAAGAGTTGGATGGAGAATAACACGGAAGATCCGTGCCTCTGGCTTCATGGCAAGCCGGGATCAGGTTTGTCCCTCTGTCATAAATTCGAAGGTAATAATATGGCTAATTCCATTACTCAAGGCAAGAGCGTTATATGCTCGTACATAATCCAAAGATTGATAGAGAGGCCTGGATTGACTACATGTTATTATTATTGTGAAGGCCGCAGCTCTGGCAATGTTTGCCAGCAGATCCTAACAACCGTTGCAATTCAACTTCTTAGGCAGCACCATGAGATTTCCACTCTGGTTGCCAATGAGTTTGTCTATCGAGGGGTAGACTGTACAATGACTCAGCTCAGAACTTTAGTCCCACAGCTTCTACAGACTGTTGCATCTACAAGAATCGTTATAGACGGCTTGGATGAATGTTCAAAAGAAGATCAAAAAGTGATATTGAAAGAACTTCGCACTATTTGTATTGTTCCAGCGCTGCAATGCAAGGTTTTATTTTCTAGTCGAAAAGAAGCACACATTCGCCAAAAGCTTCTCAAACAACCCTACATCGCTCTAGACAGCCGCCAAGAAGTCAATCAAGACATTCGTTCTTACCTGAAATACAAAGTATCCAAACTTGACACTTCCGATCAGGACTTATTGGAGAGAATTGAAAAAACTTTGATGGAAAAGGCGAATGGTAAACAAGTTTGATGCCATAAAAGAAACAGCGATACTAACATCGTTAGGTATGTTTTTATGGGTTCGGCTAGTTTTAGACGAGCTCAAATTTTGCTACAGTGATGAAGCATTAGAAAGGGCAGTCATGGGCTTACCGAAAGGATTGAAGGCAGCGTAAGATACCACTCGTTATAACAGGACATGTAACTGATATCTACTAGGTATGGTCGAATTCTCGACAGAATCATGGATCCTAGCAACCCCGAGACGGCAAGATTCATGGCTATTCGTATTCTGGAATGGATGGCATGTTCTTATCGAGTACTTAAAAACTACGAAATCCTTGATGGAGTTGCAATTGATCGTTCAAATTGGGCTCTTACGTCTAAAACAAAAATCGGAAAAAGAGCATTGGATCTCTGCCGTCCTCTTATAGAAGAGGGCCCGGCAAATACAGTCGAATTCGTGCATTTCTCAGCAAAAGAGTAGCAAACCCCTTGAGATTTATAAAATTGAAGGATAAGGTGGCTGACCTTTTACAGATATCTACTTGACGAAGAGTATCAAGAGAAGCTGCCATTTCTGTCACGTGAAAGCGCACATCTCAACATCTCTTTCTCTTGCATCGCTATAATGAATTCCTGCGACAATTTAATTCCAAGTAACTTCACAGAAGCTCAAAGGGCTACTGTCGTCGTAAAAGGATTTCATGGTCTGCTCACGTATGCCATTGCGTTCTGGTACAAGCATCTCCTAGAGTGTTTTCAGAAGCATGCTCAACTCCCGACAGAGCTTCTAGATCAACTGCAATCTTTGTTACGCTATAGGAAAGAAATCACCCTACCAAAAGACACACAAGAAAATACTGGAGCTATCACCGAGAATCAGGGTTTGCAAGGTTTGAGTCATTTGCCTGAAATTAAAATGTTAATGTTAGATATTCTTCGGTTTAAAGCCCGGTCAAAGTTGCACTTGGAGGCTTCTTTAGACAAGTCTCCGGAAAGTAAGTTCACCATTCGACGTTCGATATCTTGTCTAAAATTCAGTAGGAATCTCACTGGATTTATGTGAAATTGATCCAACTCACTTAAGTGCTATTGGCCACCATTTTCAACAAACGATCGAGTCTCTGTTGGGAACAAATGCTCCGGCAGAGTTTCCTAATATCAACCAGATGGATATCCAAGTTCTTCGAGAGACTTATGGCGCCTCAGTTTTCCTATGCAGATATGTAGAATGTGTCCGTAATGCGGACGGCTTTGCAACTTCTTCTCAACGGGACAAGCACGAGTCACATCATCAACGTCGGTATCAATGCGCACACTCTTCATGTGCTTATTTCACGATAGGGTTTGTTACACGAGCTCTCCTAAATAAACATAATCAGAAGTATCATTCCCTTACCACGAACGAAGAGTCGCCCAGCCTTGCAGAAATCCTTGCGCCCAAGACAGAATCCCTTCTTGTGGATGCATACCCGGTATGCTCATCAAATGCAATTTATTTTGAGTTTCACTACTAATATCTGAATAGTATGTTGAGATGGAGCTCAACCTACCAATATCTGAATAGTTTGTTGAGATGGAGCTCAACAATCCCACCGATAGATATATGGATTTTCCTACTAGCTTCTTCGATACAGTGTTCCCTGATAGGAGGCAATATACTGGGTTATCTTGGAATGAAAAAGGAATTATGTA
Source organism: Botrytis deweyae (assembly GCF_014898535.1). Classification (NCBI taxonomy): domain Eukaryota; kingdom Fungi; phylum Ascomycota; class Leotiomycetes; order Helotiales; family Sclerotiniaceae; genus Botrytis; species Botrytis deweyae. The sequence continues at coordinate 195,182 of NW_024066253.1, forward strand.
ATTATATATTATAGTAAAAATATTCTCATCGAGCGCAGCCGCTTTGTCATGTATGAACTCCGCTATCATTTTTAAATCCTCGCTGTCGAAATAACAAACTCGGGAATTGACTAGAATGGAGGATTGTATTTATCCTGCTTGTATCTTCGCTCTTACCTCGAAGCCACTGGTCATTGGGGGAATTTCGGTCTTCATATCTGGTGCTTGGTCTAATCTCTCCTTTCCGTTGTTGCAAAGGTGTCACTGCTACCCCTACATTCCTGAATCGATAGGCATACTTTTTTATATACTTTGACTGAGAGCTAGGTGAGTGTATCCACAAACACAGTGCTACCTTGAAATCAGCTATTAGAGGACAACAATGCATTTTTGTTCACTTGCAACGAATTACCACAGTGGAGTTTATGCTGAGTATAGAAGTAAGGAATTGATCAGAAGAACATAATAAGTGATATGAGTTTTGGTGTTCGACAAAAAATACATCCCTGGGGTTGGTATAAGAAAACTGCCTTGAAAGACGAACAGGCTATGGCTCGAGCAGGATGGAAAGTTGGCTGATCCGGAGGACACCGTCATGATCTTCGCAGAAGTTTGTTCTGGGTCAGACTCAACTGCAATTTTCATGGGTGTAGGGCATAAGTGGAGAAATTACTGTGTATATCAGCTCTTAGAGAATACCTCAAACACGAGATGTTACTGTCGACGCGGCTTATGGCTTTCGTCATATGTATCTCGCTGTCATTTTAAAAAGTGCTAGTTCGAATAAAATCCCCAAGGATCAATCCACTCGTGTTACAGTGTATACTCAGTACTACCCAACTCGTAGGAATTTGATAAAGTAATGCTGAATATCATCCTGACTAGGGAAGATGTTTCATTCATTAGGATTGCCTGAGAAAAGATGGTACCGAAGTCCATTGTCTTTATGCTACTCGAAATGGATCCACCAGCCATATCCGAGATAAAACATGTTAGTTCACTTGAAGTTTAGAACTCGCATCAAGCTCACCTTGTAAACCTGACGTTCTCAAAACCAGGGTATCAATAAGACTACATACCTGCCTGTGAGAGACCTGCAAAGAATACTCAAACTCGCCCTCAGGCTTTTTCAAGGCTCTGATGTTTGTTCGTTCGGGAAAGATATTATGATGACGGTATTGATGATACCGTGGCCTCTGTAGGTGTTTCAAATCTTGGAACGCGGTTGATTTGTGTAGTTTTTTCGTCAATTTTGGATCTTCATTGCCATCATTGCTACAATGAGGGGAATGAGGGGAATGAGAGGAATGAGAGGAAGGGGAAATGTGCTTTTGAACAGCTTGAGCGCTATAAGAAGTGTTCTTGGCAGTTTCGGGATAACAATTTACTAATCATAGACTCGTGGCCCTCAAATCATTCTTAATGGAAAGTATGGGCATATTGGTGAGCTCTTAGTGAGTTTGAATACAATTTATATAGCTCGGTGTGATGCATTTACTCATAGCGATACTAATCCCAAGCTCTGGGACAAAGTTTTACTGTTATTAGAGCCTTCTTACACTTCAGCTCATATCTTCAACATCCAAGTATAAATTAGGTGTCGAACCACTTGGATGAAACCACAAATTATATGCTACTTGGCGGCGGTTATGTCCTATGCTTTCTGGTAAAAGGCTAGAGAAAGTCACAGTGTTCAAGTGCAGCAAGCACTAAACTCAACGAATGAATAGTTCCATGTAGTAATGTTGTCAATATCATCCAATATCATGCACACTGTCATATACACTCTAACGACGACTGAGAAAAATTCCCTTGCAACTCCTCAAACTATTGCGCGTAATAAAGAAAGTTGATTGAGTTCTCTCATAATATCTCTGCATAATCTGCGTCTATCATTACAGCCCTTGTCCATTTCTGGATCATCAGGAAACACTTTAAGAATTCGAGAATAATTTCAGTTGCATTTTATATCAATAGATAATCTCAGAGTCAACTTCGATTCCGAAAATCGACTTGAACTATTCCCCGGATTATCAAAATCTTGACTACAAATCCTGGGTATAAATAAGACACCGGTGTGCTCAGAAGTCGGTATCAAAAGTCTAAAGGTATTCGACATGAAAACCTAGGAGAGAGCTTTGGTAGAGTATCTTTTCATCAAAACATACTTCCTAGAAGATTGAAATTGATAGGATGATCAAGCTACAAACCAAATTCGAAGTTGAGCCTATATACTTACTTCGAAATGGCCGTTATAACTTTTGTTGTCATTATGAAAATTCCACCGTTGGACTGAAGATACATCGCTAAACGGATATGAAGTTTGACAATGAAAATAACATATATTGCATAGAAAGAACATGGATTCCAGATTACAGGAATTGATACCTGACGCATACCACATGCTACTAATTTTTAGCCCAAAGGCGGAATTCCCGCTCTTCATTAGCAAATACACAGGTCGAACTGTTTACAACCTGGGTCAAAAACTTAACAGGGCTCTCCAGAAATCGGATTTTATACTTGGCTTGGAAACCCGGAATTCCCGGGATGGCTGGAGATGTCTCTGAGAAAGACTACCACTCGGAAGTTTGTTCAACCCGTCTCTTTCAATGAGTTTTAAGGTTGTTGAATATGTTTTTCCTTGAAATTCTGCATATCTAGATATACACTTGATGTTATACTCTTCCGCATCAAATTGTGATCGTCCCTCCCCTCACGCTTTTGGCTTCTCCTTCAAATATCCTACACACCACTCCACCGCTGCTCTATACCCATAAACGCCCAATCCACAAATAACAGCTTCCGCTTTGTCACTCAAAAAACTCTTATGACGAAATTCCTCCCTCTTATGCACATTACTAATATGCACCTCCACAAATGGAATATCAACACCAGCCAACGCATCTCGCAGCGCTATGCTGTAGTGTGTGAAAGCACCAGGATTTATAACGATAGCATCGGTGCCATCAGTACGCGCTTCGTGAATACGATCGATGAGCGCACCTTCCCAATTAGTTTGGAAGGCTAGAAGAGTGACGGAGGGTGTTAGGGAGGAGAGGTAGGTGGTGAGAGAGGATTCGATGGAGGCGAGGGTGTCATAACCATAGATGTGGGGTTCACGAGTCCCAAGGAGGTTGAGGTTTGGACCGTTGAGGAGGAGGATCTTTTTGACGGCCATTGTGGTGGTTTTAATATGAGATTTCAATTGATGGTTTGTAGTTGTTTGTTTGTTTGTGTGATGGTGAGTATGGAATGGAATTGAGATGTATGGAGAAAAGAAACCCAGATTACTTAACCTACGCTATTCAACGGAGTTGCTTTCATCCATTGTCGAGGCTCGGATTACTATGCCGACTGTAGTGGCTTGCACTTCTACTGCTTGAGGTTGGAATTTTGGTGGAGGATTTGCACAGAGGTTGATTGCGGGGAATAAAACTGGGTCTCGGATAAGAACTTACCCCTTGCCTCAACATTGTGGGGGTGGAGAATACAATATTTGTGACTTGGAATATCAACCTCATTTGGACAGCGTTCTTTTCTTCGAGTAAATATCGTAGGTAGGTATGGATGATTTATTCTAATGTAGTAAGTAATTAGAAAGATTCACTGCCCTGTTCCAAAGGAGATCATGATTGACCCCCAAACATGAGAAATAACAAACCCAGATCCTGTGGTATCTACCCATGAATCAATTCACTACTTGCCTACGCAGCAAATCAAGTTTTTTCCCTATCTGTCGATACCCATTTAAGAGACGTCAATCTTGTAACCGATTGAGACAATCACTTCAACAAATTCTAATCGACTCAAAATATGGGTGCGGCCAAAGCTCGAAGGTCTGAAAGTCCTTCTTCGTTCTTCGCGTTGCCCCTTCCGGTTCTTGAGATGGAATCTTTCGAGGTTCAAGTGAGCTTCGATCTGATAATATATTTAGAAACCGACAGCAAGATTTATTCGTCCGAAACCCAAAACAAATATGGCGACAAAAGTTGCAACTTGACAATGCTCGTATTTCCCAGCGTTTGATCTCTTTGACATTCTCTCCGAAAGTGACGTTTATTGAACTTTCAAGATTGGAGATCAAAAATTGCTACGAAGTGACCCTACACTTTTTCGTTTTCAATCTCTTTGCTTGGGTCATTTCTCAAATTTTGGGGGGAAGGACAAGAAGTATTTATGCTGTTTTTCTACGAATCTTCTACGCGAGTGGGTAACCTCATGTGCTTGAGCAGGGCAGGGCAGTCTTACTTACTTCCGTGGTCTCCACCCCGCATACTCTACGTCTCTGGTTTTCTGTCACTTAGTGAATCGTACCTTGACAGCCTCAAAAAAAGAAATTTCTCATAAATATTCCACATGAGAACGTGAGCTGCCTGCCATGAAGAAGAATCTCTCGGACGATGCGTTTTTATTTGGTGGCTAGATTAGATTGTCTGTTCGTCTCGCCTTTCCAAGACCGAGAGGACATAGAACTAATGTGGTTCCGTTTAGGAATACCCTACGAAGTGACATTGGCAATTGCATTTGTTGTTGTTGCGATCAACCCCATTGTTTTTGCTGTCGCTCAACACAAAATTCCCTCAGTTGATACAGAGAGCATGGCTCGGATTAAGATCAAACCTGGTGTACTTCCTCGTTTATTCGGGTCCCGCCAAATCACACCATCTCGTTACGCACTAGTGGTTAAACAGTACCATCCATTTCAGTGTTTGCAAATGGACAATGCTTCGCAATTATTGAACAAACAGCCTGCATCCTGAAGTCTTTATAACAAGTCCTGGAGACGAAAATCAAAGAGAAATGCCCCAGCCTCAATGGCGGAAGTGTGCTCCACATGAGTGCATGATTCGATCTTCGGAGTCTTTATAGTGAATCGCTAAAAGTGGCAAGTGCCATCAGCGCATCTTGTGAGCTAGAAACCCAGCGCAAGCATGATAAAAGCTTCCAGCCAACACAAAAAGTGCAACATGGCACTCATCTTTTCACGTGCTGTGAGTGGTGGTGCAAGTCTGTATCATATAAGCATAGTGATATCAATAAGCACCAAATTGGTTGATGATGGTAGTCTTCCAGATTCAAAATTATGGGGTGTAAAACTTTTTATCTCAGGAGTTCGTGTAGATGTTGTGAGAGCGACACCCCCAGCCGAGTTGGGACGGCAATAAGGATATTGTAACATTGGTTCGGATGATATTCAAAATACAAGGTAATCCTCACGATTGACGATTTCGAAATGGTAGATAAGTCAGTGATTAGTTCGTCAGTGTGAAAATACGACAGTACCAAAATCCAATAGCGAATCGACAACAAAAACGAGAATAAAGACGGCAAGTATATTTTTATTCCCAGGTGAGATCTATATCCAACATTTCACAAGTCAAAAGTATCTCGTTTTTCATCCCTCATACCATACCTCATGATTGCTGACATGTGCTGTTCTAGTTTCCTTTGTCAAGTAATACCAATCCCATCCCCATACCAGCTTGACCAGTTTTAAATAACTGGAGTAACCGAGAATCACTGATACTAAATGGACCCCGCATTTATATGTGTGATCTCGGGATCCACGTGCGACTTTATTACCTGCGGATATCCAGTGTTCTCTCCAGAGTCCTTTACGACGATACAACTGTCCGTGGTTCTATAGCTCAAATCATGATGTTCCTCATCGCCAGGCAACTCGGAAAGTAGACACACAGCGAGAAATTAGTACTGAACTTACTGCTCCGCCGACAACGTCAGATGATTCGGATTTAATACGAATCATTCTCTCAAACTCTTCATGCTCGAAAGAGAAAAGCATTGTGAGAACAAAAACCATCATTCTTATGGAATCACTGTTAATGAAAGTCATTTTCTTTGAATAGGTAATCTATACCCCAAAAGTTTTGTTCATTATTCATATACAATAACCTAAAAATAAAATAAAACGATCTTCTAAAATCTCTGGTATCCTGCCCTCTTTTTCCTATCCCTTCCCTTCTCCCTAACTACCAACCCAACCCAGCCCAACCCAAAAGTAAAAGAAAATAAAATATCTAATAAAACTACAAAGTATCTTTGCTCATTGTACTACGAGACGCTCAATCAATAAGCCTTCCCAATCGAAAATCTAAAAGGTCCCTTCCCTTTCCCTTTGCCCTGCTTCGAACCCCCCTTACTCGCACCACCATCATAAACACTCGGACTTAGCGTCATAACACTCGTATCACTATTCGTATACGTATGCGTTGGTCTCGTTACCGCCGCCGGGTTTGATTTCGGTAACGGCGGCGGTCTTTCATCCAATGTGAAAATAATTTCTTCTCCTTCCTCTAAATCTCTCTCGGTCATTTCTCTCGACGAATTTCGCATGCTATCTTTTGAAAAGTCTTTCGATTCGTAAGAAGAAGATTCCTGAGATTGTCGATATGAAGGCATCATGCTTCTTAATCTCTCGCCGATTCCCATACTCATGATACTCCTCGCGCCACTTCCTCTCCTTTCTCCGGCTTTCTGGGGGAGGTCTCTAGGAGTAAATAGAACGCTAATACTCTTACTACTCCTGCTTAATCCACTCTCACTTGCTCTGAAAGATCGTTCTCTGTCTCTTCGCTCTAATTCCGCTTCGGCCATTTTCATCTGGTAATCCATTTCCGCGATTTCCTTTTGAATATCGATGATATCGTGTGTAGAATAATTATCCTCATCGCCTCTTTCATAGTTTCCTTCTACATAATCTCTGTTGATAACTTCTTCTTCCGGACTAGGGGCATATCGTGAAGTATATTTTTCGTTCGGGGGTGAGGTTGAAACTGAGGAGTGTTGAGTAGCGGGATAATTGTATGATGACCCCGGATGTGGAGCTCTATAACTCCTTGGACCCTTTTCCATTCCACCAGCACCATAGTATCCATTTCCACCCCTATTCTGTGCATCTCTCATATCATTCTCGTTTTCCTTTTCCCGCTTTATCCTCCTCTTGGAAATAAATCGATAAACCAGAACACTCACAACACTACTCGCAAAACTCGTTCCAAGAATCAATACGACCGCGACCGTCATCGGCAAAGTTGTCGCCTTCGAGAACTGTACTGCCGACGTTGCATCAGCCAATTGACTGGAAATAGCCCACGCACTCTCCGTCGCCGCAGCCCCTTTAGCTTGTGCCGCCGCTTGAGCACTATATGTTGCCAAAGCTGCCGCAGAAATAAGAGATGCCGATACTGCTGCAAGTTCTGAGCTGGCGCTTGCTTGGGCGTTTATCACCTCCGCGCTCGCGCTCGCCAATGCTGCCGAGGCGGATGATTGAACTATGGCGATGGCACTAGAAGCGCTGGCATCAGCGGCGGAGATGCTAGCTTGTGCTATGGAAATACTGGCTGCAGCGGCTGTGCTAAGAAATATTAGTTGGTCAGATACATTGGATGCGACGTTTGAAGAGACAGCGCTGGAGACAGCGCTGGAGGCTGAGAGGATGTAGCGATTGCATTCTGGAAGGATTGTGAGAATGCCTGCGATTTGAGCGAGTTTGAGGCCTGGTGGTGTTGTAACTTCGGGTTGAGTTGGAGATGTAGGTGATGATGTGACGGTTTGAAGAGTTGTTGAAGCTGTAGATATTGGTGCGGGCTGTGGGGTTCGACGAAGAAGAGAAGCATTGCATAGTCCTGTTCCTGTCGCGAAGACTAAGAGGGAAAATTGAGTAAGGTGCATGACGCCCTCGAGTGGTCTGAACTGTCAATTAGTTTTGATACTCCAACATCTTGACGTGAGTATACAATAGGAATGAAGTCTTACCTTAGTATACTAAAATTCAACTACATATGTGACCAGCACCATTCCAATCCATCCAATCTAATCCACTCATTAATTCCTTTTTTCTGTCCCGCAGTTCTCGATTTCAATACTCCATCAACATGTACACCATACATCAAAATATCACAACCACATCAACCAAAGTGACAGAAATCGCGGGGGGAGGACAAAGCATACAGTAGTTGAGGCCGCTTGCAACCTCCACACCTACGAGTAATTCTTTCGACATGCATAACGTACACGGTTGGATTTTCCTACCCGCGATCATCTAAGGCTAGATGGCGCGTTTCATACCAACGGTATTCACAGATTTTGCCCTGTCAAATGGTCGCAAAAATGCAAATATGCAATGGTGATGTGAGAACTTCGCATCTTGGTTACCACTAGTCTGTGCGCGAAGTGTTTGGGAATATCGTCCAATCGGGACTCAGGGTAGAATCTGATAAAGAACTATTTCATATGATAATAATTCGAAAATATCCTTTATCAAGCCTGTTGTTCATGATTATCGAGGAATATATTATTGGGGCTTGTTGTGGACATTCAAAAGAAGACTTCACTAGAAGTAAAATTCCAATCGCTCAAATTTGACAAAATCTAAGCAAACAAATATTCAAAATCTTTACAAACAAACCCCAGCCCAAGTTTTAGCCTATTACAAACCTTAATCCCCAGCCGGTTCCCAATCCACATTTCTTTTCTCCTTATGCACAATAACCTCACAATGGATGTGTGAAGTTTCGGGGTCAAGGTTCACGAGGGAAGTAGAAACACGCACGGATCTCACTAGTGCGACGTTGTCTCGTCACGAAGCGAATCATCAAGTCCAAGCCCCTGGGACCAGACTAAACCACAGATTCAGTAATCATTCGATGCTTCTTTACTACTTATGGAAAGAAAGTTGAGTTTCTTTCTCGGAATATTGTGCCGATATTCTTCTTACTTTCTTGGTATGGAGAGATATGTGAACTTCACGGTGAAAAAGATTGGATAAATACTCTACCTGCTTGATGATTTTTTATTGCATGATTTGAAAAGCTTAGACTATCCCTTATTTCATCCTTTCGAAATGAATTTTGAAGTCAGAAAAGGCTGGAAGTGCGTTCTTCGATTGCCAAGTAGGTCTCGAGATCCCATTGTCGCCGCAGTCTTTATCCGGGGTGTTTAAAATCACCCCATATCAACACAGCCTCGAACGACGGTAGTAATAATATGCATTATATCTACCCGTATTGTAAGTTCTTGGCTAAACCCACCGAAAAGAGCCATCGTTCATGATAGCGATAATAATATGCAACTTCTCTCCCGCTACTCTGAAAGCAATTTAAACCCACCGAAGAAATTCCATCAGTTATGGTAGTAATGATATGCATCATCTCTGCCATCATTAAAAAAATATTAACGAAACCCAACGAAAGAAGGTCATGCAGCAGTGGTGGTTTCGGAATAACATCGCACTTGCAAATTGTAGACATGTGTAGAAACACATATGATAATAGCTTACTCTTCTCGAAGCCGTTTTAGTGGATTTGGAACGTTCAGTCCTAATGCTTCTGTCGACTCCGTTTGTTTGGAAGGCTCAACTGGTTCTTGAGGTTGATTGGGTCTCTTCGAATCTTCTGTAACATTTGGTTCAAATGAATGCTTAACATCATCTGAAACTTTTGACTGAAATGCCTGCATTCCATCCGCTGCCTCAGATGGCTTGACTGGTGAATGTGACTGTTTCAAATCCTCTGGAATAGTCGGATTATACGTTGATTCAGATTCTTCTTGAAGATTCACTTCCTTTGATTCTTTTGGTGCCGGTCCCGCATCCGATCCTTTGGAATGTTTCGATTTTATAGGTCTCTTCGACTTCTTCGGTTCCTTGGGCTTCTTAGGAATAGATTCACGGCTTCTACCATGTCCAGGCATACCGTTTTCATTTTTCGTATGCCACCGACAGTCTTCTTTATGATGGTCATTACCTCGTTTCTTTATCATTTTGAAATCGGCAAAACAACACCAGCAAAACTCGACGAGGCAATAATCACCTATCAATTAATCAAATATCTCGGTCAGCATATGAAATTATTAGATATAACAAGAAGACAATGAAAATCATACAACATACACTCACAAGTCAAATGATCGCAACCAGTTTTCTTCTGGATTCTCATTCCACATTCTGGATTTGGGCAAAGTTTTGTATACTCTGCAATCCATGCTTCAGAGGCTGCTTCTTGTTGAACTCTGGCTTGATTGCAGAGGTCGAATTCTGCGCATGTGAGATCTTCGTGCCATGGTAGTTTGTGGATGAAGCATGTCTTGAAACCACATGTACTGCATGTCATCATTGGATGATCGGGTGTGTGTATTTGACCTGATTCGCAAGTAGGACTAAGGCAAAAGGTAAAGTTTGGGAGATGCTGAAGAGATATATTTAATAGTCTTCTTCCTTTTCTGGCACATAAATTAGTCATTATAGTGAAGATAGATTAGAACCAATTAACTTACCTCTCCAAAACCTCCGGTGATGCATACTTCTTTATCTCCGCCTCGGAAATCTTCTCTGGACACTCGGGGCATGAAATCTGATTTGATGCCTTGGTTTGAACTTGATCATTGATGTGTTTAGTCAAGCATTGATTACAGACCGCTGGATGGTGTGCACACGTGCTAGTTATGCGAGTTTGTGGGAACTTTTCCGGTGTTAGGTTCTCCATACAAACCCTACACGCATCGACTGCGGCGAAGATGATATCATCATTGGATTCCTCGAGTTTCGTTTTCTTGGCTACTGGTTCATCAATAATTTTCGGTGTGATCGGTGGCTAGAATACCCAACCATTAGCAACTTCACGAAGGCCCTTGAAACATTGATATGATATGAAACCTCAGATCAAATAATAATAATTACCTTCGTAGCATCACCTAGCAAAGCTGCGAGAGCCCTATAAGTACCTTCACCAGCAAACCAGTTCACAAGTGCTTCCTTTTCTCTCTCGCCGATAGATTTTTCGAGTTCGACAAGCTTATGAAGTGTGTCTTCTTTTCTCTCGTTTCCATTTACTTGAACATTATAGCGACGAAGCAGGCGTCTCATGGAACTTGTCCGATGCTTAGAAGGGGGACAGTCAAAGATTAAACCGGGAAGGTCTGGATGTTTGGGATCTGGTGCAGTAGTCATTGCTTCGGGTTTGCTGGAGCAACAGCAGGAGGAAATTCTGAGTGATGAAAGTAAAGCTTCAAGATCGGGAAGATGACGAGTAATGATGTGCGAGTAAGTCAAGCATTTAAAGTGTTGTTGAATTCAAGCAAAGTACAAAGTGCAGAAGAAGAAAAAGAAGAAGAGTGCTGATTCAAATAGGGACGAAATGGAAAATAATCTGAATGTGTAGATGCAGATGAATTAGTGAATTGATAGAGGGGTCATGCGCTTCCTCCTATCTTCCCCGCACCAGCGGGATGGACCTCGAGTTTAAGAGATATGAAGCATTTGTACTGTATCACTTCTGACACTCTTCGGGAGAGTTCAGTCTCGGGGCGACTGTTTGGAACATAGATGCCTTCTAGAAAAGAAGTCCCCATTTCCGAGCACAGACAAGCATCAATATCTTTCAAGTCCAATACCTCAGTCTGGGAACCCGACCTGCATTCACAAACTCACCATCCATATATCACCCTTCGATAAACCCCAAGGTGTCAAAGTTCACATCAGAAATAGATATGAGACCTGCGGGAATATCCTCAACGATAGTGCATCACAAGTCTTCCAACAACCATGGATAATCATCGATGAGCAAATACAATGGGTACGCGACCTTGACTACAGGTCTCTTATAGAAGAAAACGACAACAACGTCTCGTATTCTGAGTGACAATGATTATTGGTCTACATACTGACAACCAATCCGACGATTCGCATCTTATCAATCAAACATTTCACTTGAATGGGATGAGATACTCATCACTTGACGGCAAAAAACGACACGAATGGTCACTAACAACAAGGATATTTATTTCGAATATCACCAAGGAATGGTAGCAAAGTCCCCCTGACGAATATTATGAATCGTATCCAAGATGCCGTTTGCCGTTTGCTCTTCGAATAAAATAGGAAAACGACGGCAAAAATTGTGATGGCGATATCGATCAGAACACATTCGATGATAGCCTGATATTGACTAGGAATGAGCCTGAGAAACTTGGTCATTTCGATACCTCTCATCTCTACGAGCATTTCAGTCTTGTATCCTTCCTACAATCCATCGTTTGATTCCGTAAACATCGTTCAATCTCTCAATAAGACAAGAGAATAGTTTGGTGATCACATGATGCTGTTAACCTTATGTAAGCTTGACGGCCGAAACTCTTGCACATTCTGACAATACATGCAGTGAGACCCATAGAGCTTGAAACCTTTGGAGAGGGGGGACGTAACGTTATCTACCTTGACCTATGTAATCAAGAGGAAGAAACAAACACTTCTCCTTCCAATCTCTTCCCTCTCAACTATGTGGGGGAGACGCTCAACAGCGGCTCAAGTGAGTGTCGTCATAGAGCAGCGTGGGGTCCAGTTCTACAAGTCAAAGCTGGGATAACATCGAAGTAGCACTTCACATTTAATCAACCTCAAATATAACACTATCTATAAAATCACAATCCCCTTTTTCTGCTTCATCTCCTTTTATTGTTCACACTTTTTCCACTACCCCCCAAAATCATCCAAAAATCCCTCTTTTCACACCCCCCCCCAAAAAAATGGACGGCCTCAAACCAGCTATATCCTCCATGTCACTAGGTCGCGCCTGGATCCATTCCATGCCCAGCAAACTCTCCGCCGCCTCCACCCACCACATCCACGGTCTCGAGATATTCTACAAAGATCTCGAAGATCTCGCACGAGCGGAATCAAACAGCGAGACCCCCTCCCCAGAAGCTCTTCTCCATGCTGCTTCTACCATTAAAGCGCTCTGCGACGAATGAAACATGACCATCATCGGACTGCAACCATTTTCCTTCTACGAGGGCTTGAAAGATAGACAGACACGAGCATGCGGAGAAGATTGCGAAAATGAAACTCTGGTTTAAGATTGTCACGATCCTGGGAACAGATCTCATACAGATCCCCGCGAACTTCTTGCCCAAGGAGAAACTAACTGATGATATGGATATCATCATTTCGGATCTGCAGGAAGTAGCCGATATGGGTGCGCAAGAGGAACCAGCCGTTCGGTTCGCCTACGAGAATCTATGCTGGAGTACCTTTTTCGACACGTGGGAAGCGGGATGGGATATCGTGACGAGGGTTGATCGAGAAAATTTCGGGTTTGTTTTGGATACGTTTAATATTGCTGGGAGGGTATATGGCGATCCGTCATCTGTTGATGGAAAAACTGAAAATGCAGAGAGAGCGTTGAATGAAAGTTTGGAGAGATTGGCAAAGACGATTCATGTGAAGAAAGTTTTTTACATCCAAGTTGTTGATGCGGAGAAAATGCAAGAGCCATTAGTGAAGGGGCATGCATTTTGGGATGATGAACAACCTGCGCGAATGAGTTGGAGTAGGAATGCGAGGTTGTTTGCGGGGGAGAGTGAAAGGGGGGCGTATCTGCCGGTTGAAAAGGTTACGAGGATTATTGTTGAGTGTTTGGGTTATCAAGGATGGGTTAGTATGGAATTGTTCAGTAGGTCGATGGCTGAAGAAGGTAAGAATGTCCCGGATGAACATGCTAAGAGAGCGGAGGATTCTTGGAAGGTCATCAAGAGTTGGATCAAGTGGCCGAAACTTGGTGAGTGAATGGTAAGCTCTGGGTAGAATATAATGGTCTTTTGAGATGGTGAGTACATTCTATTTAATGAGTTTTCGCGGGATCTGAAATAACTCGCACAGCTAGATATCGAACATAGGCCTAAATACATATACAATCATATACATAATACATAATACAAAACAGTAAACAAGCACCGCATAGGAACTTACTCCACCTAACCTTTCTAGTGGTATAACAAAACACTCCATTCATTACCCCAAACAATCATAAGACTCATCAAATCAATCACTAACAACTTATCGAAACATAAATCTACCCCTGGCCAATGATAGAATTCCCAAAATCCAGACAACACGACTCCATATGCAGTGGAGTCAACCATTTCCCTTCCCGCAGCTCCTCTTCACAATCTATTCCACGCCACCCCATCCCCCTGTCCCGTCATGAGAAGAAGGAAATCATCACCTTCACCTCTTCTAGCAAACACTAAACTTTATTCCCGCAAGCCATATTTCCCACATTTCCAAGCTCAGCATCATTCCGCTTTCCATGTATTACAAGTCCCGTCAATTCCAGCGTATTTTGACACGTCTCATGTCGCTGCGCAACACAATATAGAATACACACGTCACCTTGATATTACCTCGCGCAAAATTCTGCTAGGTATAGTCACCAAACTTCTGGTTTACAGACCATTGTGCGTTCACATCTAACGATCAATGAGTCATCACTTGGAGTAATAACCTACAGTATGGTTTCCTTCGCTTATTGGAGTCGAACATCTTGTGTATTCAACAGTATCCCATCTTCAGCATGTGACTCCACGACTAGGATTCCCCGCATCGTGACGGACGATTGATAGACATGATGTGATGGAAGTGATAGACCACTCGGTAAGAAAGCAGGATATGAGGAGATTATAGAATGTCACTTGTTATTATCAACGTTTTGTTCTCGCATTTTTGCCATGAGACATGTGGCAGGTTGTGGAGATAGCCCTGAGACTAAGTTATAAAGGGAGGATATCAAGCAAATGGACGGATTCTTCTTGATATCGGACATGGACAGGTAGAGAACTCTACCAAAAACTATAGCAGTGATGCTATGCTTGAATAATACATACATTACAAAATGACAAAGGTTCGATAGACACGTTGAAAATATATAAACCCATTGTATCAGTGTCTTATTTCAAGATATGTATGCTAAGTATGATAATGATGAGTCTACTTAGCCCATAACATCACTCACGTACATGAAAATGAGAAATGCACTTTGAATGAGCTACTTGCTGTAAAAAAGATGCCAGGAACTGCGATAGAACTGCTCAGACTATCGTATAGCATGTGCATGTACAATCTTAGGAACACACTTGCAAACAACTTATTGATCATCTGAGACGATATATTTGTGAAAGCAGCTTCGCATCGTCTTAGTGTTTCATTGACATACAAATCATCTGATGATATTGTTGCGGGAGGTATTATTAGCTGTGTAATAATATCTACATCCTCCTTATGAGTACTCGGAAAATTGAAGTTGCTCAATATAAAATTCATGTTTGCCATCTATCAGAGCTGATATGCGATAATGGCTTGTATCCAATCCAGGTGTTCTGTCGAGTAAATTTCCCCAATTATAAAGGTATTTCGACCCCAATTTCAAAGCTCATCTCCCTATGCTTGAGAGTGCAAAGTGTTTGGTTCATACAGGGTGGTGAGTCGGCCAGGAAAGTTTCAGGTGGTCGCTTTTACGGTGATCGAGGCGAGAGTCTTCTTGCATTCTTTCACGTTTATGATGCAGGCTGCTTATCTCGAATTTCTGCCGCCAAGTCTCCTTCCCTTCTTTTCTCGATGACGACACGCAATTCCTGTGCCGCCGCGCCTATAGCACAGCTTTCCCGGCCTGACTACAAATATCTCCCTCCTCTGTTGCGCAATGTATTCACCATCGCTACTCTCCCTCTCCTCGAGTCCATGGAGGTATCGATGCTTGTAATCAAAGCATAGCCCCATCGCAAAAGTCTTCGCTACCGCATATGTAGACTGCCTCTTCTCCCGAATATCTCAAATCTTTTAGCATGCATGCAGCCCCCTCACCACCAAGTCCTCTTCCTCTCTCTTCCCTTCTTCCCCTCTTCAATCTCCGTCTCCACCCCCACCACCCTTAAGTTATCCTCCATATCCACCCTTGTCGTCTTTCTCTCCCCCTCCATCGTCAAACCAACATTTTCTCCCCTCTTCCTCTCCATTCCCCGAGTACTTTCTTCAACCGTTGCTCCATTCCTCCTCATTTGTGATTCTTCAATTTTCTTTTGCAACCCCATTCTTTTACCCACCAATACTCCTCGCTGTTCTTCGAGATGGGCAATTCGTTCAGTGATTGGGGCTTCGCGGACTTTGCGGATTTGCTTCAAGGAAGGTGAAAGGTTAGCTTCTGTTGTTAAGGATGTAGTGGGAGTTGAGGTAGTAGATCTGGGTGAGAAGGAAGTACCTGTTTTTGTTCTCCCTGCGTTTTCAACCCAGCACCATATATTGTGCCCACGACTGTAACTGACGCAATTGCACCCGTCCATACTATTCTTTTCAATTTGGTGACTTGTTGCGATGTTGACATTTTGACGCTCGCGGGGGTACTCAGCAATTAAGTATGTCGTCGCAAAGTTTATCGTTTGGTGATTGATAGTGAAGCTCTACTCTAGAAAAATAAATCTCGGGTTCAAACTTCACCGAAGATCTTGGACTTTTCCGATTGCCCGATAAGTACCTAGTGAGTAGATGTCTCGAGAAACAGAAATAGAAAATCAAGTCCAAACTCCCTTCCAAATTTCATCAATTGATTGTTCTCTCTCTACTTTCTTTTCTTTCTTACTTCTCTCTCCAGTATTAGTAAGTTTAATGTTTTCTTTCTTCTGTTTCTGTTTCTCTTTCTTTTCCATCTCTTTCACATTCTCATTCCCTCTTTCCTTCCATCTAAATGCCATCTCCATCTCCATTTCCTCACCAATTAACTCCACTCCTTCGATTCGCGTTCGGTGTACGGAGCTCACGGAGCTCAAATCGACGTCATTGGTGTATCGACGTGTAAGTGAGGGGCAGAAATCCCATGGTTTTGGTTTGGGATTGTGTAATAAGCTGCTTGCATGTTGATCTGATTTTGCCATTTTTTGTTTTATATTGATGTGAATGAATGTGATTTTTATGGAAAGTACTTGGAAAATACTTGGCCTTGTGAGATAATTATTTATCGTTGGATTCTCGAAGTCGAAGGAGTGAGGCACAGATAATTAGGCAGGTAGGTCGATTCAATTATGTTGGTTTCCTGCACCGCCGCTATTTGTATTTGCACATTGAGGGGGAGAAGAGGAGAGGGAGAGGTTTGACTTTGGGACTCGGAAGAAATGGAAATGATGTTGGAGTTTATAAAATTCGAATATATACTAATTGAGTCATAGACTTTACTTTATATAAACACGCCGTTCATTTTTGGATGATTGATTCCATAACTTAAATCAACGATCTGCGCCAAAACAAGAATCCCCTCTACCCCTCAATTGAAAGTTAAAAGATAAACAAACATCACATCACATCACATCCTCCTACATAATGACCACTCCTCGAGTCTTCGTGATCCGCCATGGTGAAACCGAATGGTCTCTCAATGGTCGACATACTGGCATCACAGAACTTCCTTTAACTGCCAATGGAGAAAAGAGAATTCGCGCAACGGGAAGAGCATTAATTGGTGATGATCGATTAATTGTTCCTAGAAACTTGGCTCATATGTATGTTTCTATCTTCTCCTAGTCTGCCTCCACGGCAGTGGTCCCCGAAGGGCCAGCGGAGCGTCATTCATTAATTTTTATATTGATCTCAATGGGGGCAAGCCCCCAAACCCCCATTTGCTCGCTGCGCTCGAATATTTAATATCTTGTTAGGTAAATATTCACAATTCTAACAACTATCCAGCTATGTCTCCCCACGAAAACGTGCCCAAAGAACCCTCGAACTCCTCGAAGTAGGATGTGCCGAGAAACTTCCATGGGAAGAACGAAGAAAACATGCTGAATCTGGTGAATATGCATTTTCTTACCTCGATTCCTTATTCCACACATCTATTCCATAATATCGTTTCCCGATTGCCTGGCAATCTTACTTCCCAACTTCTAATATGAACATCGGCACTTGCTAATCCCCACACCTCAGGAATCCGCACGTCGGCAAAAGTAGAAATCACCGAAAACATCCGGGAATGGGATTACGGTTCTTACGAAGGAATCACCTCTGTACAAATCCGCTCTGATCGCAAAGCCGCCGGACTTCCCGAGTGGGATATTTGGCGCGATGGTTGTCCGGATGGCGAATCCCCCGAACAAGTCACCGAACGTATCGACGCTCTCATCTCGGACATTCGATCCAAATACCACGGTCCCGTAATTGGGAAAGACAAAAAGGAAGCGGGACCGGGAGATGTGTTGATTGTAGCGCATGGACATATCTTGAGAGCGTTTGCGATGCGATGGGTTGGAAAGACGTTACAGGATGGACCGACTTTTTTGCTCGAGGCGGGAGGAGTAGGAACGTTGAGTTATGAACATAAGAGTTTGGAGGAACCGGCTATTTTGTTGGGCGGTGCGTTTATGGTGGATGTGGTTGAGAATTCGGTGGAGGATGAGAAGGAAAAGGAGGGGAAATAAATGAGTGGTTTTACGAGGTGAGGATGGGTTTTTGTTGATCTTTAGAGAAGCAATTAGAGAGATTTTAGAGATGTTTAGATAGTTTCAATGATTAAACAACATTCAATGTACCTAGTATTCCTCTTCTAAATCCCTCGTCATATAAGAGTTGTTATCCATAGTACACTCATCGTAATCTAATCCCTCCAAATACAACCGAGAAGAAGAACTAGATAAAGATAATGAGAAGACGAGGAGGACCTGAAGAAAATTCTTTACATGTTGTTACATGTATAACATACACATATCGACTTCCGAGCCGTACATTCATTCAAAAGCAAATTCGGAGGGAGAAAGACAGCTAGCTTAAGAATTGAAAGGGGGGGGGGAGGGAAAGGGGAGAAGATAAGCGAGGAATATACATACAGATGAACCTGGATATAAGGGCCTAAAAATTTCATGGCCTAAATGCCCGCATATAAGGGTTGCTCGTATATACAATTTCAGCCTTGGCATCTAGCCAATCATTAATCATTGCCTCTCCCCTCTTCCCTTTCCTTGCCTTTCCCTTCCTTTTCTTGACTTCCCCTTTCAACATATACCATATGCATATTCATTAACGTGCGTAAACAATGCGAACCATTCAACCAAACCATACCGAATCATCCAAGCCAAGTTTAAAACATCCAGTAATTCCATGCATTTATCCTTTATATGCAAGTCGCAGGATATAAAAAAAAACACCGCTTCCATCCACGCTTGTCCAAATCACCTAGACAAACTATGCATGCACAAACCCGCAAATCCGCTCAATAATACAAATCCCTAATAACCTCGACAATAACTCCATGATCCTCCCACTGTTTCAATCCACTAACAACCACACAAGCTACCACTCCCTCCACACCCGTAACTCTAATTGGTACTCCACCTCCATGAATTGCATAATCTCCCGCTTCATTCCCCAACCCATATTTGCGCGCAAAAGCACTCTCATCCCCTTCAAATTTACACCACATATACCATGTTGAAACACCCCATCTCAAAACCGTCTTTCTCTTTCTCGAAACCCAGGAATCATTATCGGGCATGGTTCCAGAATGTGTACAGCAGTGGAAAAGAACTTGATTGGCATTTGAAAGGGAGATGGAAATAACGACTGGAGTTGGGTGAGGAAGGAGACGCTCCCGAAGAGCGGATCCGAGAACCCAGGCATCGGACGTGGTGAAATGTTCGAAGATTAGGGAGGAGTCTATGCGGGCTATGGATTCGAGCTGTGAGAGAGATGATGTTAGTATAGTTCAGTGAAATCAATTAATGGGATTGAGGTGTGAATTGACAGTTTTCATCTAATGTTTATCGAATGGGGCACTGCCTGCCATGATGAAATTTTATGAATGACGCTCCGCTGGCTCTCCGAGGGCCACTGCCGTGGAGGCCGACTAGTTTCGTAGAGGAAATAATCGAGCGCAGCGAGCAAAAGGGGGTTTGGGGGCTTGCCCCCATAAAGAGCAGCAACTAGAATAAAAGCTTCCATTCATTCTCTCCCGTTCGACTTCCCCTTCCGCCATCTCATCTTGGGAAACAAAAATTAAAAGATGAAGATACTTACATCTTTTGGCGGATGCGCAATGGGTCTTGGTACCATCTCCGGTGTTCCCCTCTCACTACCAATACTGCTAGCCATTCTGATTCCCAATGCGCTGCTTGAAAAATCAATTGGATCCGCACGATCTTTATCTCTCAACCCTTCTCTTATTTCTCTGAATTTATCCTCCAGATTTCGTTGTTCACTTCTTCTTATCAGGTTTTGGGGTCTGGAAGGTGTTGATGAATTTGTAAAAGCGGTATTGAGAGTCGAAGGTGTAGAAGGAGTTCTCGAGAAAGAATAACTGGGGATTTTCGAATTGCTTGCGCGTTCACGAACACCGATTTTATTAAATTTTGGAGTGCGAGGTGATGATGTAGGTGTCGGAGACAAGTTTTCTCGTATTGTTTCGGGGATTGCGAGAGGTGGGGGAGGTTGCGGTAATGCGAGCGGAGTTGCTGAATGGGAATTGTTGGAATGATTTAATGGATCGGCGGTCTCTGAATTGGGAGTACTTCCGCCACGTGTAGTTTCTTCCAGATATTCTAATATCACACTCAATTGATCTTCACGCGCCCATTGAAAATCGGCCGATGGACGTTTAGGATTATTATTATTGAGTGGGAGGGAAAAATTGGGTGAAGTCGAACCAGGTGGTTGTGATTTTTTTAATCGGAGATTTCGACCGGGTGGGACTGAAATTGAAGGATGTGAATCGTCGCGGTTGCCGAATTTATCTTTCTCTTGAAGACTCGACTTTGATTTGGAGTTCAAATTTGGAAGACTTCGAGTTGTATCTGAGGTATCGCGACGGCGGAGGAGGAGAGGTCGTGCATTTGCTACTAATTGTTTGCGGAATTTAGAGGAAGTAGTGGAAAGTGCGTCGGAAGTGTCTTGTTGGGCGGCGTCTTTCTTTAAATTGGAGTGAGAATGTGAGGGACGATGAAGACCGCAAAATGTACTGGTGGGTGTAGGAGACATTCCAGCTGATAAGGTGAGTGAGAGGGCGACATTAACCATTATTTCATTTTATTGGGAAAAGGAGAGAAGAGAAGAGAAGAGAATAGATAAGGAAGGATAATGAAATAATACAAGAATATAAGAATATGAACAGTTCAGATTTAGATGATATACAGTAAATTTAGAAAGAGAGTATATGTAGATGGATGTAGATGTAGATGTATGTATATGTGTATATGTGTATATGTATAGAGAGAGAGTGAGGGAGAGAGGAAAAGAGAATGAAATAAATCAACCAGTACTTTTGTATATAGAGAGAGGATCAGACCGATAGAAGAATATGGTATATATGGTAGATCTGATAGATCTGATAGATCTGATAGATATTGTAGCTATTGCTGTCTGGTCTGTCTGCAGGTACCAAATCTCTCCGCGAGTACCTCAATCGTAGATACACCTCCAAAAGCAATACAATGCAATGGAAATTTCTCCCCTATGTTAAATTGATACAATATCTAAACGTTTACCTCATTTGATTGAAGAGAGAGGGGTCCGGATGTTCCGCATACGAAGGGGACTGGACTGGGTAGGGTAGACTCGAGTAAGACCAAGACTAGGACTCTTTGAAATAATAGTTCAGATGAAGTTCATGCAAAGAATTGGGAAAAAGGAAAAAGAGATGAAAAGTTAGGGATCGAGGTTTTGGGGAAGTCTGGGAAATCTTCCATCTCGATGTTCATTTATTATGAATAGAAGAACGAACATGATATGTATAAATATATATATATATATATATATATATATATATGATATACTTGAAAACCATCGATAATATACTTCCAATGATGTATATTGAACAAGATGTGAGGCTCACGAGATATAAAAGGAATTTGGAGGATTTCCCAATATCAATAGGATCGTTGATATTGGTGGATACATCACCCTTTTGTAGATCTCAAAGACTCGAACATGTAGAATGACTGGTGATCAAGATCTTTGACAGGTCGCCTTGCATATTCGGAATGATATGACTTGTATTAAGTTGTATATTAATTGAACATGTATATCCTTGCTACGATCCAAGTCGAATGAATTTCTAGAATTTCTAGAAACTTAATCGTTCGTTGTCTTTGGTCTGAGGAGAAAGAGGAAGCGAGAAGAATCTGGAGTATCTGGCTTCCGATCTATATTCGTCGTCTTGATCATTTTCATATATCCAGAATAGAATCAATAGATATATGTGACTTTGCATATGATATTCAGATCCTTTCTGGGTTTATTGATGGGGGCAAGCCCCCAAACCCCCATAGCTCGCTGCGCTCGAAATTCAAAAGATGTAAAGAAGTAAGGTTACCGGTACTAGATATTGATATTGACATGTCAAGTAGTCTGCCTCCACGGCAGTGGTCCCCGAAGGGCCAGCGGAGCGTCATTCAATTGTCTAGATACAATCCGGTAAGGTGATGGTATCAGTACAGTAGTTTGATATCGTAGAGATAATCGTGATAGTCAATAAACAAGAACAAACAAGTAAACCGTTGGTAACATTAACCAATAACTTGTATGTTGTGTGTGTATACCTAGGTACATATATATGCAGATGTATATATATATATATATGTCAGTCATTTATCGTAGATGACTCCCGAATATTATTCGTTGGTCTTTGACTGGTGACTGGTGATTGTAGACGATGAGCCCATTCGTGGTCTAGTTTCATCACATCAAACCATCAAAAGATCTGGCTGGACTGGCTGGACTGGCTGGACTGGCTGGACTGGGTGACTGGATGGGAATCATTGGTCGTATCGTATCGGTATCGCTATTGTATTGTCGGCGTCGGCTTATTTTTTTATGCACTCATGCACTCATGCACTCATCTGCGCCCATCTGCAGCCATTTTAGTTTCATATTCCAAACCACCCCGCCTAAAAAAAAGTATCAATCCTCCTTCGAAGAGAGGCGACAAAAATGGGAGAATCTGGATTTTCTTTCACTTCTCTCGGGAATATCAGATGAGAATATAATATTCCTCTCTCAACCCAAGTTACTCACTCGTATATACCTATTGAGATTACCTAGTAAGTTTGAATCACCATTCTAAAATAGATCTACAACTTACTTACAACTTTCAAAAGATACACCCACCTAGGTCGATCTGGGCGCAAAGATGGACCCCGCAATCAAATCCGAATTGGAAAAATATGGCGACGATATTCCATTTCGCGCTGTAACAAATCATACTCAATCAACATGGGCAAGGACATTTCATTCATCTCCTGAATTGTTCATTCAACCACAATCTATCGCCGAAGTCGAAAAGGTCGTCAACCTTGCGCGAAGATGTCGACGCAGAATTACAACTGTAGGATGTGGTCATTCTCCTTCAAATATTACTTGCACATCGAGCTGGCTCATTAATCTGGATAATTTCAATAAAATTCTATCCGCAGATAGGGAAACAGGTGTGGTGGTTATGCAAAGTGGTATTCGATTATATTCCGTGGGCGAACAACTTGATGCTGTCGGTTTGGCAATGCCAAATTTGGGTAGTATTAATCATCAATCGATTGCTGGAGCAATTTCGACAGGGACTCACGGAAGTACTTTACGACATGGAATCTTGTCAAGTTCGATCTTGGAATTGAAGATTACTCTTTCGAATGGAAAAACGGAAACTTGTTCACCGAATCAAAATGAGGAACTCTTTCGCGCTTCTCTCATTTCTTTGGGAGCAATCGGTATCATTACAGAAATTACTTTCCAAGCCGTACCAGCTTTCACTCTTTCATGGGAACAAACTGTGGATACAGATCTTCGAATGATGAATAACTGGGATAAAACACTCTGGACACAGACCGAATTTGTTCGAGTTTGGTGGTTTCCTTATACAAGAAGAGCGGTTGTTTGGGCTGCTGAAAAGACAGATTTGGCCCCAATGCCTCCTCCAAAGTCTTACTATGATGCTTGGTTAGGATATCACGTCTATCATAATCTGCTCGCTCTAGGAAATTACGTTCCACGTATTCTTCCATGGGTAGAATGGTTTGTCTTTGGTATGCAATATGGATTTGCAAATGGTTCCAAGAGCTCCGCAATTCAACCATCTCGTCAAGCTCTCCTTATGAATTGTCTTTACTCGCAATTCGTCAATGAATGGGCAATTCCAATTTCCAAAGGTCCAGAAGCTTTAAAGAGATTAAGTTCGTGGCTTAATCATCTTACTCCAGATGATCCAGATTACGTTGCACATGGCATTCCTTATTCAGCAGAAGGCCTATACGTTCATGCACCCGTCGAAGTCCGCGTCACAGAAACAAGCAATAGTCTTACCCCTCGTCCACATCTCGATCCTACATGTACAGAAGAAGCAACTCTTTACCTAAACGCAACTCTCTACCGTCCATATGATATGGATCCACCATGTCATGCAAGATATTACCAAGGATTCGAATTTTTGATGCGAGAATTAGGGGGCAAACCTCATTGGGCTAAGAATTTCGAAACCACAGGTGAAGATATTGAAGAGATGTATGGAGAGAATTTGGAGAACTGGAGAAGGATTAGAAATGATGCGGATCCGGAAGGTATGTTTGTAGGAGAATGGCATAGAAGATTTGTTTTAGGAAATGGTCCTAGACTAGCACTTGAAGAGGTGGAAACTGGGAGGAAGAGGTTCAGAAAGGGAGGTGTCTTGGTTGAGGGTGTGGTTGGCGGGTTTAGAGATGGGGAGGATGAAGGAGAGGGAAGTGAGAGTGGAGAGAGTTTTGATATGTTGAGGGCTAGCGAGATGAAGTAGAATATCCAGGGGAAGGGAAGGGATAGGTTTCTTTTTTTTAGTGTTTTTAAGTAATAGCATAACCTAGGCATCGCATTACATTGCATTGCATTTGCGGAATCGGAATCGGAATGAGAACGAGAATGAGAATCCATGATATCATATAAAGTGCTTTTAAGCGAGATAGTGAGTATGCGAAAGATCCATCCATCTATCATTTTCATTTTATTGCCCCTTCCCCATCCCATTTCCATACTTTCCCAATCATTGCACACTCATTTCTCCCCTCCCCTCTCCCCCCATCCTAAAACCATCCCTCAACTCCACCCCCCATCTCAAAAACCCCCCACCTCTGTTCCCTATCCCCAAACCTCCTCCCCAGCTTCCTCTCCCCACCCAAAACCGGACACTCATCCCTCAAAACCTCAAACACAAAACTATAAGCGACCTCCTCATTCCCAACACGAGATGTAAATGTATTATCATCGCGACAGTAGAGAAGCTCCGCATCTTCTCTCTTCTTTGGGAGTTTCGAAATCAGGATGTGCAGGTTGAGGAAGTCGTCGAAGATGCGTCCGAGTGAGGGTTTTTGGGATGGGGAAGGGAAGATGGATTGGATGGTTGGGGGTGGGGGTGGGGGTGGATGTGGATGTGGATGTGGAGGTTGAGGTTGACGAGAAGGGTGTGGGATTGCGAAATGGGATTTGGTAGGGAGAGTGCTGTTGTGGAGGATGGTGAGGATGTTGTGGGTGTGGGTGAGGGTGTGGAGAGTTTGTGATAGGAGGGAGAGGAGGTTGTGTGCGGAGACTTTTTCGGAGTGTGTGAAGAGGTGGGAGATTAGGTGGTGCATGCTGTCTATGATTAATATTTCGGGAGTGGTTTCTGTTGAGCTTGGGGTTGGGGTTGTGGGTTTGACTGGCGGTGGTGGTGATGGTGGTGGTGGAGGTGGTGTTAATTCGATGTCTTCCTCTTCGCTGTCGCAGATTTCATCTGGGATTTTGTGCAGTGGCTCTGCTTTCCCTTCAACGGGTTTGCTGGTCCGTGGTGGTATGATGGTAGGTATTTCCTGATCGTCCCCATTGTTTCTTGACAGGTCATGTGGTTGTCCTAGCTCACTTAAAACCTCCCATAGCCCCTCAATATCAAAGACTCTACTAATGGCTACCAGTTCCAGTAGTGCATTCACCTCTTTTTGTATGTCGATCTCGGTACTTTCATCTGCATTATGACCAGAATTAATATTCATAGTCGAATCATCCCTACTTCTCATCTCACGTCTCCTCTTCAAGAGCCTTGATCTCAAGATTTTGACTAAGAGAGGAAGGTTAAAGGAACCAGTGGCGTCTATTACTACGACTTTTGGCTTGATTTTATTCGTCGATTCACTCTGGGAATTCTGAATGACATTTACCAAATCGATATGTTGTAAGAGGACTGATGCTATGAGATTGAGAGTTATCTAAATAGTGAATGTATCAGGACCTTATTCAATACACAATTTAATACACAATATGGCAATAACTTACCACTCGACTGCCTATCGATTCATCTCCATCAGCAGCACTTAACCCTACTACGATTCCTCTCTCAAATCCTCCATTTGATTGAGCCTTACCGGCACAGAGAACATATTCATCAATCTCCTGACATCCCGTTCTGATTCGTGCTGGTCCATTATCTTGCTCATTGAACAGCGTCCGTTGCCGCTCTTCCAATTCAAGCAATTGATCTGCTGTTATTGGATGGGCTGGAGCTGGAGCTGGAGCCGGAGGACGCAAGACTTTTGTCTGAGCCATGTGATCTATTTCAGCCATTTCGAGAATTCTCGGGAAGTGAATTGTCGTACATTGATAGGCGGAGAGTTGAGACGTATGGCCATTTCAAGAAATCAAGTCATCACTTTGAATGCTTAATAAATAAGTTCTTCGGAATCATAAATCATCATACTTATAAGTGAGTGCTTTCCATAATTGATAAAGTATATGAGTTGCTCTCATTCTTGGTCGTATAGTCGACGCGTTTGACAATCTCATGAGGTGAAGGTCTCAAATCCAATCACGACGGGCAAGTAAGAGTTCGTGTTTGAAAAGTTCGCGCGAGCACGTGACTCACATAGCCTGATTTCCTTGAACATCTCCTAGAATTTCATCTACTCTACAAACTAAGTAATGTTCTTCAATCTCACCAATCCTTCGAATTCAACATCTACTGGTGGGAATTAAAGAAAGGTAACCAGGAACAAAGCAAACACAACCTTAGTTCTACCACCAACCCATCTTAAAATAACCACCTATACAAACAAAAGCGTGCAAAGTTCCACCAATTCACACCTTCCGATTGCAAACCTAGCCAAGTAAGGAAAAGCAAAAAGCTGGGCAAATTTTCAGACTTGCAACAAGACACTTTTTCTTCACTCTAGTTGGTTTGCAGAGTTCGTGTTTCCATTATCACGGGTAAAGCTTACGACGACATTTTCCTGTGTGCAAGTGGCACGTACGGGTACGGATGTATATTTCCGGTTGGGGGGAGGCTTGGTATGGATAATGGGATGAAGGATTCGGGACCGAAGGTCTTGGGAATTTGGAAATTTGGAAAGAGGTTTTGCATAGCCTGAAATTATGTTCTTGGGATTTGTTCTCAAAACTGTTCTCATATTCTTGGATGAAAGAATGTCTTTCTGTATATTGGCAGTTTTCATTACAAGTGTTTGAAAACTATCATCTGGAAGTCCTAAAATCTCCTGGAATTCACAACATCACGATCTACAATCTGTACAACGGAGATATTCTCGTCGTTACTAGGGTGCTCCGTATAGTAGACACAGGCCAAGTGCTCACTGCCTCTTGTACCTTGTTCGTCTTATTCTGCCTGCCTTTTTGGTCGGTTGCTGCATCATTCTATTATGTATTACCCTGCCTTCGCTACAGGTTCTGCAGGATTATCAAAGAAATAAACATGAGTGAGAGGTATAGCCGACATGGTCGATTTCGAAGAAAACGTACTTTATCCTGGCCATTATGTAGCTATCTCTGTCTTGGCCTTTATGTGATAGGGCAGTACCGCTTGTCTTCTACTGCCCTCGCATTTCGAGACATTGTTCTCATTCTATTGTTTCTCACTTCATTGTTCTCAGATGAAGCCGTGGAAACATATCTCCGCCCCATTGGAGACGAGGGTTCTTTACGACGTTTAGACTTGGAAGGTAGAATGCACACGAGTTGTCGATTCAATATAATATCTTGCCAAGACCACAACATTTGCATTACGACATTGCATTGGGACCAGTTATGTTCTCCAACATTCAGAAGAAACGATGTATTTCTCCGTTGAAATCACTTTCATATCAACTTACAATTGAGCTCGGCATTCAGTAATTTTGCTATCGAAAGGCACTCTTTTCGAACAAAATCTTGTCCAACTTCCCTAGTCAAGAGAACAGCAAATCTATGGGTTTCTTGTTTAAGGTTCCGAGTTCCAAACAGCTTCATGGTATGATAGGGAGTACTGTAAAAAAGTGTCTGGCCTACCATGGTGCGAACAGATGTGAACCAGGAGTAATGAGTGGTCTCGATACACCAATCTTTTTGACCTCTAGTTCGCCTTCGAATTAAACCCACGAGACTCCATCAAATTTCATGTCGATATCGATCGGAAAAATGTTCAACAGCAAATCTACAACTGGCCCTTTCTGTGCTGCTTCAATTATGGTATGACTCAAGACAAGAAAGTTGAAATACCAACTAGCTTCCATTCTACAAGACTACCAATCCGACGCTGTCTGTTGATAGATGAAGCATCTGTCATGGATCCATATTACATGCTTCCACTACAGTATATTAACGAGTCGATAGATCCTTCAATATCGGTCGTTCAAGCAGTATCAAACACTCGAGCTGATACAATTGTGGGCGTATCTTTCTCACTAGCAATCCAGTCATGGCCGAGTGGGAGTTGACATTTGCGAACTGTTATGGTCTCGAGTTCTGCAGATTCGGTATTCTCAAATATTCCAGTTTGCTGCGGAAGCCCTGTCTCAAAGCAATCCTCGACTTGACTTCTTCTGAAAGATATTTCAACATATATTCCTCTCCCCCTTCGAGTGCTCATAGCGCAAACAATCCACACTCTAATCACCCAACTCTTTTAGCTTCTTGTCTCAGTACTACACAGTCGGGTATGCTAATCATAATACAGACAGCACATTCCCAATGATTGCGACATGGGCCATCATACAGGATAGTAGTATCCTTATGTTAAGCCCTCGTTCTTCCTCCTTTTTTCTGAACCCAACTCTTCGATATCAACCTCATCCCCCTCTCTCTTCGGCTCTCATCTGATCGATCACATTTTGTGTCAGCAAATATGCGTCCTAAAGCAACGGTAAATGTATTACTCAAGCCACGAGGCCATGATGGAGGGTGTCTTATTTGCCAACTTAGACTGCCACGACTCAATAGGTATAGCCCCCAAAAGAACCTCCGAGCCTGCATTCCATGAGCATAACAACCTTTCAATAAATTCTGCTAGTTACGATAATGCTTATCGATCAACTATGAGAATATGAACTGACCTTGGCACCTCCTACGATCTATTGCTCTTGAAGGTGGTGAAACAGCAAATTTAGTCAAACGACAATTGTGCTATCAACAGGTACCTATCTAAAGGTGTCCACTATCCAATACCCGCAACATTTCAGAGACTGCAATCTCTCATCCCGTAGTATTCAGTGTATTTAATGAGCGGCTATTATTTCATTTATCTTCCACCCTGGATACTAAAAGTCCGGAAGAAATGTTTAGATACATCCATCCAGCTTCTGTTTTCTTCACTATACTACCCCTCCCCTCGGCAGTACTAACCCATACATAACATCGCCTCCTAACTAATCCCAAATCTTTACATCTCCACGATCGCACCACCTTACACTCAAAATTAGCCGCACAAGTGGTGATGCCTCACTCTCATTCTTGAGACCTCCTTTTCATTTCGGAATATTTTTACGATCTTTCAACAGCCATACGCACACCACTCCGTACTATACCTCTCACGTTTAAATTGCAGTTAACGGTCTCTGTTAATACATTACTGTATCCAATTCTTCACATAATCTCAAAACTTATCTTCGATTCTATCTACGAAAGTGCAAAGTGCCAGTACAGTCTGTTTCCTTGCACTTGAACAGAAAATATTGTGAGGTTAAGGGCTCACTACAAAGTTTGGAATCTTTTCTATGTTACGGATATGAATATAATTCTTGAGTCCCTTCGTTTCTCCAAGGTACAATTCATCAGTACTTGGCCCCCTTTTAGGCACTCCAGTGTCTTCAAAGCATTGCTACAATATCGTTTCACGAGGAACCGACAGTTTCTTTCCAGCTCGCATGCAATATACTCAATGCTGAGTGCCTGGTTTATCTTTGTCCATCTTGACTCAGCTACTCAGCTACTCACCCAGGAAATCTCGTAATAATATTACTACTAGCCCTGGATAAACCACATATCTTTTTTGTGACCTACCCATCTAACAAAGTAGCATTGTTTCTCGGGACTTCACAATTACCTGATCTTTGAGATACATGGAAGAGTTGGCACTAGCAATTACATTAACTTGGTACTACATACTTGAAGATTATTTATTTCCATTGATAGTAACAAAATCTTTGCTCGAAGTCTGCCATTAACAATACCGTCTGAATACTGCCCACTCCCACACCAAGCCACCGTTAAAGATCTTGCACTCTTATCAGATGACCTTGAAAGATTGTTCGCTCCATCCATAAACCCTCTTCAATCGACTAGCAAACATGACCAACTTCCACCCTTCAATCTCCGACTTGTGGGGTCGGTGAAAGGTGATGGACTTCATACGACCTACATCCTTTGCTGCTGGAGAGAAAGTGTATACCGATCCGAATTTTGGAATGACAGAGAACCCCAAATCGACCATTGCAATTTCGAAAGAAATCCAGCTAATTGAACCACGAGCTTCAGACTTGGCGAACATGGTGGAGAAGACATGCGCCGTGTTTTTGTTGACTTTGAATACCTGAGGCAACTCCTCAGTTCCTCCTTGTGCAAGTTCAGTTTTATCTTGGGTAAGATCATAAGGAGAGACATTTATAGGTCGAGTCTTGTCTTTTTGTCTTCGTTGCTGAATGAGGATATCTGGACCCATAGTCTCGTAGGCGGGGTCTTCAAAAGTTTTGGGAGGCTTCTTCCTAATCTGTGCCACTCTGTCTTTCTGCTGCTCATAGTGAGTTTGAACCTGATAAACGCAATCGTCAACAAGATCCTGGTACAGAATTCCGGTCCTCGTGCCCATACGTTCCGCTGTAAATTGATCAAGAGCATCAATAGCACCTTCGGTCATTCCTGGCTCGAGAAGGTTTTCCATGGGTACTGCAAATTTCGAAAGATCAACCTCATGCTTTAATGGTTCAAGCTCGCCTAACAAGTTCTTGAGTCTTGATGCGTATATCTGTCCTCTTCTAGAATTTTTTGCTGGCAGAGTAACGGTTGCAGAAAGAATTTCAACAAATCTGACGATGACCGCCAGGTCATCAAAAGCGTCCAAAACACCATCATGCACTTCAGATAGCTCGATGGGATGAAGACGATAAAGATCTTCTAATTTCTTGATCCAAGGAAGTGCGTTTGTGACGTCAATTCCAGGGGAGCAGAGACGGAGCACGTAAGAAAGTTGTGGGTTCTCCCTAGTTAGAAGCTCTGGATCTTCCTTGAGTAATACTCGTGCAGATCCATTATCATACTTTCCCGAGACGCGTTTGAAATACTTTGTACCTGTTCCCAAGGCTACGTAGCGTTTAAAGACTTTCTGTACCCTACAAAACTCGAGATGAGCTACGTTTGATGCTTCCTGAAGCAAAATTGTACTGGCAATTTTATCGTCAGGCTTCTCTGCTAGAAGTTGAAGAAGGCGATGCATGTAATCCCAGGTTGCGGCCCCAGTCGCCATGTTGTGTATCAACTCGAAGATAGAAGTATTGATGTACTTATCGGCCAGCCAGGGGAGAATTCGTCCCCTCTCATCAGGTATAAGTTCCGGTCGACTGAAGTACCAGCCGTTGGCCATATGTTCAAGAACAACTGATTCAGAGCAACACAAAACCAGATAATCGCTCACGGCGGTTTTTTGGTCGAGTGAGTTGTTGATTATGTCGTCTAGCGAAAGCTTCTCTTGACAGTCAACGATGGAAAGGCTTGAAAGAGCAGAAATAACGGCCTTATTTGACTTTTTTGGCCGGGGCTTCGTAGATTTGGTAGTAGATCCGGCATCCAGAATGTCCGCAACTAACACATTCAGGTGTATCAAGGTGTGCAGTTGTCTGGTGAGAACGAATTCGCCAACCTCTTGAGAAACAACAGCTCTCTTTTCAAACGCAAAGGCGAGTGTATGTGTAATTTCGCGATAGTTAGCAGCAGTGGTTGCTTTGTATGACTGACCATAGGTATCTTCGTCGTAAAACCTAGTTAAACAGTATTTGAAATCTTGAATATGGCGAAGGTTATTATCGTGCATACTCTCCAAGATGAACATACAATCTCCTGGGCCATCATGAATACCCACTCTATATTGATGCAGGAGAGACGTTGTAGCTCGGTATCTCAGATAATCAAGTAGATATTCAGGTTCTGTAGTTATGTCATGCAGATTCATTTCGGGGACTATTTTCCACGGGGCGCCTATTGATTGATCTTTTGAGTGCTTCAAGTATCCGTCTTCGACAACACCAACCTTGAAGACATTCACTCGCTGACTCTGATCAAAGCTTCGCCAAATCTGTTCGATTTTCGGTCCATGCAGCTTGTACTTTCTTGCCAGATCTGCATGCTGAGTCTTGGTGACTTGAGCGTGGTCTGCCTCAGTTTCCATGGTCGGAGATGCGAGAAAGCTCGGTTTCAGGTGGCTGATTGTCGAAATTGAAGTCGAAGAGCAGAAACAAGTGACTTCCTTGTGTTTGTATGCAGTGCGGGGTATGGGACAATCGTACATTTAGCAGCTTTTCCAAATAGGGGAGGCACTAAATTAGTGGCAGGAGTGATTTGATTGTACTGCATCCGTTCAGGAGATTCTACAATTTGACGAGAAATGATGGGTTATAATTAACAAAAAAACTTCTTGTACACTCATGAAATATCTAGGAAATTACAGTGAATTCTCAATACAAAGAACTCACAACGATGAATTTATGTGCTTTCGAGGACGAATCACGAAACTATGCTCAACGAGAATTTAGAAATACTCAAAGCAACATTCGTCTTACCGTAATTGTGCATCAAGCTCAGGCGCGTACTTGATTACCCCTTTGTGAAATTTCAAGCCATGCCTCTTCCCTACGATATTTGACGGGTTTTGGGCTCTGGAGCATCTCCATCTGTGTTGTTGCAATACCAATTTGTTTGATTCGAAGCATTCCCTCGACTCAATCGCTCGTAGGGTCGCCCAATGAAAAAGGAAAACTCCATGAATGATTGAATGAGGAAGGAGTCAGGCAGGTTGGCTACCTTCAGAGTTCGACCCATAAACGGGTGATCGCGAGACTTTCCCACGTGAATCGCTGTATTGCGTACACGTGATCATTCATTGCGCACCAACTCTCCTTGTATGATCCGGCTTTAGTATAAGGTAGAAGCGGGAGAGCAACGCAATGAGCTTAATTCTGAGAATGCATGGAAAAGATTGTGTATGTGAGGTACATATGAGTTCTCAATGCCTCGCTTCCAATGTGGGAAGAGGGGGGAGGGTGGCAAGGAGTTACCTCAAAGCAATCATATATACACTGATACCTATTGAGATATTTGTTGATCTGCCGATTTTTTGTCAAAAGATGGATAGCAATGACTTCTTTCGAGAACCGCTATATATTTACTATACCTTCCTTGGCATATAAGAGCACCCGCCACCTATACAGATGTTCTGGATTGTAAAGTCTTACCGTTTCTAGTAGTAAGTATCCATGGACCGATCTAGTTGGAAATATGTGAAAATGCCACGACTTCACTCTATATGACAGGTCGAGACTGCAAGTTCCTTTTCCTCGCACACAGATATCCGCCATCTCCTCCTCTACATTTGCATTTGCATAGATTGAATATCGTTGTTGTTGTTCTTGTTGTTATGTATTGCATGTTGGATTGTTAATTTTGGCTGATGATCATGATTGACGAGGCTGTAGAATTTCCCCACACAAATGCTCGCTTAAAAATGGAAATTCTTGGCACACACAATGAGCGCTGAGGTCCTTCAACACACGACGACGAGTTTGATTACATAGGAAAGTCAAATCTTTACAACCGTACGTATAACATCAAAAATACATCCGATCGCTGCGAAACTTTCTGCCGGACAGATATCTCGAATTGTTGACTGACGATTTTTGCTCGCCATAGAACAACCTCCACTTCCTCATTTAATACCTCCCCTCAATTCTCGACGAAGGTCAAACTATAGCAATTATGGATATGGAAAAGTTGAAGAGAATGCAGGCCAGAGGTGGTGTCAGAACTGGTGAGTCTAACTCCGACGAATGCCGCAGAGGACGCGAGTGGCAGAAAAATTGAAAAGCTTGAGATGGGACTTTTTGAAGGATGGAGGGGTTGGAATGCCAGCTGGCTGTGCTATACAATTCTTACCGGTATTTGAACGATTACAAGCTAACATGTGGCCGAAGGGTATGTGATAGAATCCTCATCCTCATGCGATTTATGATCTACGAACGCGATTTCCAAACTCTACGACTGAGGAAAGCGCATAGCGGGGTAGCATCGGCATGCTAACAAATACAATAGTGGAAAGGGTACACCAAGAAGAAAGGTTAAGAATGTTCACAAGAGCACCGGAATGGACGACAAGAAGCTACAGACCTCCCTCAAGAAGCTTAACGTTCAACCTATCCAAGCTATCGAGGAGGTAAACATGTTCAAGTCCGACGGAAATGTTATCCACTTCGCCGCACCAAAGGGTACTTCCACCTCACAATACGAGCTCCTGGAATTATACTAACCTTTCAATGAATAGTTCACGCTGCTGTTCCATCCAACACCTTCGCCATCTACGGTAACGGCGAAGATAAGGAGCTCACCGAGCTCGTCCCAGGTATCCTCAACCAACTCGGCCCAGACTCCCTAGCTTCCCTCCGCAAGCTTGCCGAGAGCTACCAATCCATGCAAAAGGCTGAGGGTGGTGAAGACAAGAAGGACGATGATGAGGATGATGATGATATCCCAGATTTGGTCGAGGGTGAGAACTTTGAGGACAAGGTCGAATAAATTTCCCGCACGCAAGGCAAAGTCGATTAGGAATGATATTAGAGAACTGGTGACAGCATTGATATGGGAATGATCATAATCCTCTCTTTGGCTATGTTATGGTACCTCGCTGCATGAATATAATGTTTCAGGTAGTCCGAAGGTTACTTAGCTGTACAAATCATACTACACATTAAGTCCTTCTATATTACAATATCTTCCTTATGGGACCAAAAACATCAAGATTCTAGCGTGTTCATATGAAGGACGACAGGATCTCACTTTTCCTTCGGGTCAATAAATCGCATCCAGACGACTTAACGGAAGAGGCACGTGTGTTTTGAATAAGTGATACTTTGCAATCTTTGGTGTTTCTACAAGGTACCTGGGCTACCTTATGAGCCGCGCGACGCTGTTTCAAGGAAACGATCATCAAATTTCTCTCATATTATCATGCAGAAACTTGTGGTTGTAAAATCAAAAATATCCCACATTCCACTTGATTTTAGCTAATAATATGCGCCAGCAATGACTGAATAATGCCCCTCTTCAATGCCTTCTAAGTTTCTCGTGCCTAGTCTACGCTCTTCACATTTTCACTTGCTTCATTGCTCCTGTCCTCTTTTCTCATCTTCCCATTCTTCAGATCCATCTGATACCTTGCTACTCGCTTCCGCGATCTTTATCGTCATTGGACCCGGACCATTGCCAACTTGAATCGGTCTCATATCTGCCGGATCTCGTTCTGACTTCTTCCCTCCCTCTTCCTTTCTATTTTTCTTAACTCTAGCTCCAAGGCTCAACTCTCCCGCCCTCTCTTGCCAGGTCGTTTCTCTCCTTCCCATGTTGCCCAGCTCTTCTTTCTCTCTCGATTCTCCATCTTTCTCTCGCTCATGACCCATCACCCCAGAAAATGTGACCCTTTTCACATCACTCCCTCCATACAGCCCCGGCCCTAATGCAGCTCCACACGTACAATCCTTCATCAAATTAATAGTGCTACTCATATTGCCGATCTCTTCTTCATACTTCTTGGTGCGTTTCTTCGTGGCGCATACTTGGTAAGTACTGTTTAGACTGAGGATGAGGGAGAAAGAGGTTAGGATCTTATGGGTGTGGCGGAGAATACAGGGGTAGTGGGAGAGGAGCTGGGTAAGTGAGGACATGCTGCTTGGAGAGTGGAGTGGTTGTGGTGGGAGATAAGTCGTAGGGCTGGATGGACTGTAGAGTGAGACGATGAGATATTGGGAGGTAGAGTCGATGGGTTTGAATTACTAGATGGTCAATGTGGAAGATGGGGGTCTAGTGATGGGCTGATATATACACATCTGCTGATGAGAAGAAGGATCTACAGTCAAATCTCCTTTATTGACGGGCAAAAAGCCATATTCCAGAGACACAATACTCCCCTTTTTACTCTTTTCATTTTCTCTCCTTGATTGTACCAGAGATCTCAGTCTATCTTTCACCACCCTGTTACATGGCCTCAAAGGGGTTCATTAAATAAAAGAGACAATCGAAAGAACATTCAATACGACCAGTTTCCATCGGAGGAGCTCACGATGTTTTGAGGATACAATGATCTACTGCTTTCTTTGAAATTGTGCTAGCTCACTGTCACCACATTTTACAAAAAAAGCTTTCACCGACTTCTTAATCGCTCTTTGTGACGTTTCAGAAAACACAGCAGGAAACCTCACATAGATTAACTAGTAAGTTCGTTAGTATAGAAGCCCCCTTCTCGTGTCTTTTTTCTAAAGTTGTGGTTGAACGGCATGCCACCAGGATGTGAAGACTATTCCTCTTTCTCATTCAGGACCTCAGATAGCTTGTCATTGCTAAATTCGTTGAGGCTAGCTGAAGTAAAGTGAAAGATGATAACGATTCGAAAGTCTTTAGAGAATTGGTTTTGGAAAATGATGGGAAGATTAAAAATGCGAAATGGGTCCGATGGTAATCAATGAGACACAATTTTCGAGTATCGTACCTATTCAAATTGGACGACGCGCAGAAAGATGAACATCTTGGATTCGAAGGGCAAGAAAGTTTAGATGGTAAAGATAGTATTTGTTGTGACT
Organism: Botrytis deweyae; assembly: GCF_014898535.1. Lineage (NCBI taxonomy): Eukaryota > Fungi > Ascomycota > Leotiomycetes > Helotiales > Sclerotiniaceae > Botrytis > Botrytis deweyae. The sequence continues at coordinate 232,064 of NW_024066253.1, forward strand.
GTTTGCACTGGCTTTTGGTTATGGAGTTTGAGTTGGGCCAATACACGTGATAGATGGGTGTCTTAAATTGAATGACTCCCTTCTTTTGACCCGTGCAAATGAGGTGTTGCTTCCTTGGCTTGAGTGGGAAAGTTGGTATATGAAGGTGGTGTATCCCGTCCATTTCTGGGTTCGAGCAAGGATACATATGAGCAGCATATTTTGATTTTCTTATGGAGAGTGGGGAAATGGCTCAGATGATGCATCTCATGTGGTTCCTCAGAACGAGAGAATGGCCTCATAATTAGCCAGCGCTTATGATAAGAACTTTAGAAATAGGGCCACATTAGTTACACATATGGCGAGACCTTGTCACTCGTGGCATTTTCATATTCAAGACGAAGAACTAGTATGTAGGGGCATAGGTATCAGCATTTCCCATGGGTGATGAGATGACTTTGGGTACCTCTTTTAGTGTTCTCAAGAGAAAAATGGTGTCGCTTATCGACGGCATCTTTTGTTGTACTTGAGATGTGGTACTTGAAGTCCCTTTGTATGTGGTGTGCTGCTTGGCGGAATTGATGTGTAATGAATGTCATAAGTGACCTTCAATGATTCTTTGCCTTTCCCGTCACCAACTTTAATGCGTTCTCCTTCCAGCCTGCGGCTCCGCCATTTGCATCAACAAAGTCTCGTTCGTCGACATCTTCGTAATCTAGTTTTCTTCTTCGTCCGATTAGAGCCGCATTTCTTGTACTCGGTATTCGTAGCCATTCCTTTTCCACTTCCCATCCACATCCTTCAGCGAGTCCCGCGACCCATGCAACAAGAGAAGCGTACGCCGAGGGTGTACCTCCAGATCCTTTGGGTGGTGGCGCCCGGCATCTTGCACCACTGAGAGCATGACTGCAACATGGAATCATCATAAATGGTGATTGAGAAATGTTCGCAAGGATAGGTGTCCATGGAGTTAGCTCATCAGCGTGATTTGAAATAATGAATGTTCCTTTGGGGAAATTTCCGTCATGAACATCAGTTCCCGAGGTTTCATTTTCATTTGACTCTGAATATAGAATTGAAGGTATCAAAACAAGTTCTTGTAACTTCTCTCGTGTCTTTGGCCCGAACACACTCCATGATTTCCTTTCTCTTGCATCAAATCCCCATCCTTTGTAACCTTCTTCGGATAAAATATGAACAAGAAGTCCATTTCCACATCCAATGTCAACATAGCCTGGAAATTCGGTATCTTTATAAGTATCGGCCCAAAGTTCAATGAGAAACGCTGCAATGTTCAGATCTTCGAAAACATGCTTTTCTGGATCTGTGGCTTCAGCCCAATTCTCAATCAAAGTCTTTGCATACTTGGCCTTGAGACGAGCATAAGTATTCTGAACAGTAGCTTGAGGTATGATGGTGTCATGATGGACTTTTTTGACATATCCTGCAGCAGTTCCTTGTCCGTGCTTATATAGAGCAGCTAGTAAATGTTCAGCTGTTCTTTCAAGTTTCTGAGTACGAGGTTCGGACTCGAAGAATGCATAGTGTATTGCAATAGTTGCATCCTGTGTCTCAGGATCGAATATATGCTGGAAAGCAATTCCGTAAACTCTAGGGTGATAAAATGGTGATTCATCCGGTGATGATATATGCGGGAGATAAATAACCAGAGATTGAACTTCCCCAGCATCTGTAGTATTCGCATAGAAAAGACACGTTTGATCGAGTGGCTTATCTTTTAAGATGTTTCTAGGTATCATAGTTCTTACCATAACTTTCTGTAGAGTATAGTTGCGGAACTGAATAATCCTCGCAGGAATTCTAGTATCGTTTTGGAAGTTTTCATTAAATGGCTGCTCTAAAGAGACATCGGCTCGAAACAGATGATTGGAATTGATATTTGGATTTCGAATTAAATTCAGCATGACTTGCGAAAAGATCTCCGGTGGAAATGAACATTTATGCTGAAATAAAGGTGTCCAACCAGGACTCCTTTCCTGGGTGATATCTTCAAGTATTTCCGAGGACCCAGGAGGGTACGGCTCTGGAGTAAACGGGACCTTCGCAAGAGTCATAGTCACCGTTGATGATGGACTTGTAAATTATGAAAGGAAAGGTTGGCCCTTCTGGATAGCGCGAGGATGTGGACGATTGAGGTAGGTCACGTGATTTTAGATATCTTGGTTTTGGGTTGCTATACCTGCTAGGAGTCGACAAAACACTTCAATGGAGGATGACAAATTATAAGAGTACTCAAAGGTCCTATTCCTTCTCTTCAAACTGATTTGGCTTTGCATGAAGTCGAGATAAACGTCTTCAGAAAGCAAGGCTGATAATAACGTCGAGGCTGTGGACAAGGCTCAGAGCAATTTAACTAGGGCCAAATTAGCGAGATCTTAGCGCTCGCACGCAAATCGCAAACCAAAAAATTAAGAGTCTAACGAATTCGGCATTTTGCGATCTTATTGAATTTCCTGCCCACGACTCCGCAGGAAACAGCAAACACACGACAACCACGCCAAACCGTCGACATCATGCGTACTTACGAAGATTCCTTCTCCGGAGCCAAGATCTACCCTGGAAAGGTACGAGTGTTGCCCCTTTGAATGATTATGGATTGTGGTCGACAAATGGATGATTGGATTGAAGGGGGAGAAAGGCAAATAGTTGGGCTACGACTGTGCAGATTTGGGAATTACATCAAAGGCGCATAAGGGTTGCGTATCGAAGAATTCAATGCTAATTACTTTTGGAATCATATAGGGCAAGCTCTACGTCCGTGGAGACTCCAAGATCTTCCGTTTCCAAAACGGTAAATCCGAATCTTTGTTCTTGCAACGCAAGAACCCTCGCCGAATTGCATGGACCGTCCTCTTCAGAAGACAACACAAGAAGGGTATCTCTGAGGTACGATATCACAATTTACTTCGCGGCTTTATTCACATCGAGATGGAATGAATGACATCATGGGACATTCGGAAGAACAAAAATACTGATGCAGTTTTCACCATACAGGAAGTCGCCAAGAAGCGTTCCCGCAAGACCGTCAAGTCCCAAAGAGCCATCGTCGGTGCTTCCCTCGATGTCATCAAGGAGCGAAGAAACCAGAGACCAGAAGCCAGATCCGCTGCTCGTGAGTCCGCCATCAAGGCCGCTAAGGAGAAGCGTGCCGCAGAGCAAGCCGCCAAGAAGGCCACAAAGGCAAAGACCAATGTCTCCACCCAATCGAAAGTCAGCAAGCAAGGTTCCAAGGGTAAGGCACCAAAGCCAATGAACACTAGCCGTTAAATGTTTTGTTCATGGTTGTCGCGGTGCAATGGAAGGGAAATTGGGTTGTTGTTGTTAACGAAATGAACGAATAATCTTCGAAAGTTTCGGGGAGATTTTTCAATCAAGCATGGATGAGCAAAATGGGCTTTCTGCGTGATCTTGATCAATAGCATTTACAATGACAAGACTGGTACAAACAACGATGGTTAGGAAGGATATCCAATTTAGTGCAATGCGGTGCGATGTTTGTGATGCATATGTATTCGCATTCTGCCAAGTTTCAGAACTTGGGAGATTCTTTTACGGACAAATGGAGTCATTTGGTTTTCTGGGCCTACGAAAGACCTAGCATTTTTATAATACTACCAATTCCACCGGAAATGCATCGATCTGAGGGGATTCTTGATTGTGGTTTTATTGTTTCCCTGTTCTTTCTCTTCCGCTAATAATTCCCATCCTAACTATTTTCTTCCTCTATTGCTAAACACCAGGGGCTTTCAAATTTCCACCCAAAGCTCGATTCCAGTCTTTCCGATACGAAACGTACAATATGCTCACTACCACATCAAGACATTCCCACTCAAACGGTCGCAGAGTTCCCTGGATATTGCGTTTCTTTCAGTTACCCTCTCTATTCATTCCCAATTTTGACCATAGCCCGCTTCAAGACATAAGACATTTTACATGCCCTTACCCAAAGAACCTAATTTCAGTGACGCCTTTTATCTCATCTCGCTTACATTCCCATTTCCCTGGACTTTATCCCACATCATTAACCGACGTTGCCTGTCACCAAAGATGCCATGAATACCTAGTTGAATTGAGTTTTCCTTGTTGTGTTTATGCTGCTTGTTCAGTTACCCTAGGCTAGGTGTGTGAAGTAGAGGAGCACATGAAGGCGGTGTTTGGGAGCATCGGTGGGTGGTACTTAGGGTAATGGAATGGCAAAACGGCGGCAAGTACCAGCGCCAGTATCTAGACTACCTTTTTGCAACGCTTTTTGATTACACGGCGCCGGGTATCTCCTGAAGGGCCTCGATGAATTGAGGTTTGGAATTTGGAATTTTGAGTCTCAGTCTAGGCTTGCACGGCGTGATTGTGTTACACATTTAAACAATATATCTATTAGATGAATGTTCCAGCAAAAGAAATCAATACAACCCAGCTCTACAATTATCTTTCCCAAGTTCCTATGTTGTCTTCGACAGCAATGATCTGTCTAAAAAGGTAGCTCATAAAAATCCATACTTGGTTGTGGCAGAAATCTCATTCTTGTCAGGATACCAGAAACCGGAAGAAGTTCGATTGGGTAGTATGAATCCTTTACTTTCACCTCATCTCCCCACCTTGCGCTTTCCAGCCCGGTCTAATCTGGCCTGACTCTTCACTCAATTACACAACCCGCATCGAGTATATAGATAGATAGCTAGCTCAATATATCAACCTCGAGACAAACTTTTGATCTGGTACAAAAGCCGATGAGAGGTAAAATTTTCTAGAGAGCTTGCAACAGATATCGATCGATATGAGTCCGAAGACTTCCCGTAAACTTTACGTAAATTCAATATCAGATGCAGTCTATTAATATACTTAGATCACTTGAGGGATTCATTGGTATGTATCTGCGAGTTCAAACAATGAAGATATCTTGACCGCTGACTATATATGTTGTAACCGGCATTGGATAGATACATGATCAGTTTTCGCGAGCACTAATATGCTCATACTTGTGATTAAAGTATTCCTTTTTAGCTCTGATCCTGCCGTTAAGTGTTGCTTTACAATGGTTGTTATTGGCTAGCCATGATTGGCTAAACTGACAAGTGTGATCAACCAAATCGATCATTCCCCTTTGATCTTGTGGTATGAAGGCCGAAGAAGCTGGTTTCTGCCAGCTTTTAAGCATCCGAGGAGCTCCTTCCAATACATCACCGTCATGTTCGTCTTTCAACCATAGACCTGGAGTTTGAATAGCTTAGGTAGAAAGTTCAATGCCCTGTCGACGTCCTGGGGGATCTTCTTGAATATACGCTGGACTAGATTATCCATGGTAAGTGTATGCGTACCTGTTGCTACACTGCCTTATTTCGATTTGTCGTAATGTGTGTTCTGTGCTAAATACAGACTCGAATTTGTAAAATCGCACTAGATATAAAATAAGGGGGGTTCTTCGAGGCAATGACAATGAACATTCGCTTGCCTAAAATAAGCATGAAGGGGTTTCGGTTATGCGATCGAGACCCGAGTGGTATTGTTGAAATGCATAATGGCAGAATCTCTCCACATATGACTAGTTGGGAACGACAGGCTTTAAGCGCTGCTTGTTTCAATTGAAGTTCGCTTGTGTTTCCCGTGTTTGTTTGCGAAGGTGTTGACGCAGTATTCTTCTATTGCCCTATTTTCTTACACCAACCCCCTCCCTCCCAACTGTATCTGAATATAGTTTCGAGCTCGTAAAATCGCTGAATGACCGATATAGTGATGGTGTGCGGGTGAGGATAGCTCGTGGTACTGGAGCAATAACGTCTGTTAGCTAAGAAAGACGAAGGTTGACTATTTGACAAAGGATTGAGCATATCTGGAACTATTTGCAAAACCCTAGAGAGTCACAGTATAAAAGGAAAGGATGCGACCTGATGTTGAGAATAAAGCGGAGCGCAATTTTGCTAATATAAACTTGAACAAGATGATTGACGTTGAAGAATGTAGGTCCAAATACTCTTCTTTTCCTCCCCCAAAAAGCTTTTTCTGGCAAGGCAATGTTGAATAGGTAAACCAACAATGCGAAGAAATCTCAACACCTGTTTCCTTCAGGTGAGTGGACACATGGTCGAGTAGTCAACTGAACGGAAGGCAGCAGAGCAATGCCTAGATTGCCGTCTTCTGGTGGGAAATTACTCAATATCTGTTCGAACGAATCTTTGAGCTCCTATAAATAGTCTTTAAGCGTGTCGTAAAGACGCTCAGATATGTCGTTTGAGAAATAGAAAGGATCAGACCGACAACCAGCCTATATAGAATGATCTACGCTATATGCATGATTTCTGGTAATCCCCTTGCAATACGATGTTACTCTCCCAGCACCTTGTACAAAGAGGTCAGTAAGCAGTCATTATGAAGTGAGTGGGCTGATAAAAGAGACCCAAGAGGGGCTTTACTTAACCTTACGGATGACAATCATAATGGAGTGAGTCAAAATGAGGCAATTTTAGTGAATATGTCTTTTGAGGGGGTGGGTGTTGTTTCCAGATGCAAATTGAGCCCAGCATGTTCAACAGTTCAATCTAACACAAATTATCTTCATCGAGAACAAGATTCACCTGCACCAAACTGTTTCTGAGCTCTATATCTCTTTAACTATCTTGCGACTAAATTATTGGGACAGCACCGATGAGACTCTATTGTATGATTTTATGGCTGAAGTGCCTATATTTGATATTTGCAATCTGCAGAAAGTCGGTGACATCATCAAAATATGAAGTAAACCTTTCCAATGTTGAAATATCTCGAACTAAGGCCACCCGACGATATTAGCTATTAGACACAGTCTGAGCTTGTAACCAGAACATTATCATACAATATATTCCCTCTCTTAAGAGAATCCTAAACCAAAAGCCACTAATTTCTATAGACTAAACTGCTACACACAAGCCAAAATCATGTTGCTGATGGGTATTAAATTGTCAACTTACCACCTATCACCTGTTAGATGCATACCATTGTAATTCCTTCTATACTTCCTTTGTGTACAAAAAACGTCTATGTAACAAGCTAATTAGCTTATAAAAGATTGTTCTATAATGTAAGACTGTATTCTTGACACTTAGAAGCCACAGAGACTTGACCACAGTATCAAGTCAGGAAATCAACTTTCTGTTACTTGGAGTGTCTCGAATGAGACTACCCGACGATATTACCTTGTATTCCGAGCTCAGGAAGATTAGAGATCTAGATTACTGATTAAACGAAGAGAATAAAGAAAGTCAGATTGGTTTGTATACTTTATATACATATGCTTTGTCAAACTCTCTTCCCTTGCTCCTTAGACTTCTATTGATCATCCACAGCAATCTTTCCTGTCGTGTTGAAGCACCTAATAGACCTATACCATCATTTCAAGATCTCTCAAAATCTTAAGCTAATTCTCTCGCATCATCAAGATAGTGTTTACAAGCATGCCGGCACAATGAGAAATCCAAGAAGGCTCGTTGTCGCTCCTCATTGGTATCAAATATGCTAGAGCGCAAATGCACTTTTCGCATGTAACCCATGTATTATGAACTTCATTCTCACAGTGTTCCTGTATGTATTAAATCTCGCTCGCCGTGAAAACCCGGTTGTCAAGGGTGCTTTGCATGCGAGGCGAAGTTGGACTAGCCGTGGATCTGCGAAATCTATAGAAACCACTACGCAAAAGTTGATTTTGAATGGTACGTTAATTTTTGATAGCTAGAGCGATCTTCTCTAACTACTTCGACCGTACTCTGAATAATTCCAACGTCATTTCGAAGTGCTGATTCTCTGGAACACACATTTCGTCAATTCAGGTGATGGATCAGTGGTATAGTCGTCGCTAGTATTTTTCTTCCGAGATTCTTTGTCTCTCCGTGCCCCGTCACATTGCAGCGTATATTCCACTTTCACATAAATAAGATTATCTTTAAAGACTCAACACAGCTCTCGAATAGACTTAGATCGAAAAATAGCAGGAACTTTCTGAACTTCCTACAAAGACTTAGTGACAGAGGTACTCGAAGATATTTCCAGGTCTTGTCTTGACCAACTCGTCCAGTCCGTCGTCTATCTCAGGTGCCAAACCTCAATGTACCCTAATTCACTATGTGAAATGATTGACTCCCTTGTCCTTGAACACGTACGGTGTCTTACCCACCACATCTACCCAAGTCCCTTCCGCAGCTGCAACCCCACTACTTTGTTAGTGATTAAACCCTGAGCCTCCTGCATTCTGAGCTACCGACCTCAAAGAATAATTTGCGTTGTCGATTTTCTTCTACAGAAAACTTCAAGAAGGGCCAAATATAGTGATTATCCTTCTTGGCCTACACTCCGCGAAACAGATGATGTCACTTTCTTCTGTAGATGTATCTATGATCAGTAACGATGAGACGCGGCGGTCATCGATGCGCTTCATCTTTTTCAAATCTGTTTGATTACAAGCGAGAGATAATAGGACTGCGGGCTATGGTATTGTAAGAGCTTTCGCCATGAAGGATTGTCATGCTTTCGTGATCCCTGCTCAGCAGGTTAAATACGTCAACATTGGTCCTCAGCCCTAGCATTCTTGAAGGACTAGCCGTTAAGAAGCCATGCTTGCAGACTATATGTATATATAACGAGACTCCAATCACAGCGCAGTTGTATCCACATCCTCAACTTCAACATTGTCCCACGACCAATATGATTTTCCCAACCGATAGCTTCGAATTCCACGGCCAAGTTCTAAACCTTGCCAGATTTCCGCAAAGGTACATAATTCACCTGCAAGTTTTCAGTTCCTGCACTTTAAACTCCCGATATCCCACTTACACTTCCAGATTCCTGAGACCGGGTCCCATATATTATCTTCAGCCATAATGATCTTACTACCGTCATATTGAAGTTTTTCTGGATATCCTAGCACCCTCGTATTCCTGACCCTGATGGTGGGCTCTAGGAAGTTAATCTGAGTGCACAGAGCTCACAGATGTATTGAGAGGAATATTGGTATCAATATATATATCTCTATGGCATTGATAAGCCTTTAATTCTCCCAAGCTCTTCTCAAATTCTTCCATCACCTGCAACGTAACTATCGTCTGGGTTTCTACAAATCACGCTTGAACCCTCCTATGCAACCTAATCTCACCATTTAACTAATAACACATGCACTGCTTTCTCATGTTTCTGCCAGTTGTCTACCACCTGTCAAATCTGCCCCTTGTCGCCCAAGAATGTCAATTCGGCACTCCCACATAAGGAGAGCCATCAAACACCCCGTTCTTCCTTCTTCTATCAAAAATGACCATTTGAAAACCAAAGAAAGTTGCCATGGGTTACAAAAGCGAGACGAGGCTAGCAGAAGAAGCAAGACTTGATGTACGGAGGTATATGGAATAAGTTATGTTACACTGCTTGTGTTTTGCCATGAACAGAATCATTCTGCCCACACAAACTGATCCTGGCTAGCGAAGGCGGTAAAACATGAGTTGTTCCATATACCTCCGTAATATTTTTCATTGATTTGCTTGGCAATGAAATGTCTTAAAATATTGCGGATTGAGTGTCAGGAATGGGGTGGTAGAGAACCCTTTTACATCCCAGTCTAATAGCTTTACTGCTCCTTTCCCCTCGAAGCCCCCGCCTCAGAGATCATCTTCCTCATTCCAACACTAGCACAAGTGCTTCCATTCACAATTCCTCTTTCGAATCCACGTCGATCACTATAACCTCTCACACTGAAGGGGCTTCTCTTGCACAGCTCATATAAACCGAAATCACATAACACGATGAATATCACAATCACAATAACAATCCAGTTCACTATAAAAATATGGCAGACAAATCCATTCATGTCAAGTCGGCGACTTCGCCTTTCTGACCTAGGTATCTATCTATCTATTTCTTTCAGTTACGAGTTGTCAATCAAACCAACTTGACTCACTGACGATATAGCCATTGTTCGAATCACTTGATTCCCATCTCTTCCTCCACCACCCCATGTACCCAACCCCGGGCATGCCTTCTGCATTTCCTCTTATGATGATGGTCAAAAGCTCACCGCTAAGACAAAGGACCCAAATCGGTCGATCATTGTCAAAGCTTTACATGTTATAAAACTCCTCCATCCTTCCACTCCCCATCCAGCCGTCACGTTCGTTAATTGCGTCCGGCATCCACCCATTTCCATTACCCAACAATCCAACCGCCCATCCTCCTACCCACAATACAAGATTTTTCGGCGAAAGCAATTGATCCATCCCGTGCACATCATATTTCTTCTCATCATCCATTCCATCGTCAATATCGTCATCCATCAGAAACCTTAGAAATAAATCAAAAACCCGGCATGCATTCTTCGCTCAAAACCAGCAGAAAAGGCGCGACAGAAACGTGATGATGTAAAGGGTATTGGCGCGAGATAAGGGGACAAAGTTATTCTGTTAGGAATAAGTGAATCTATTTGTACAGAGTAATGTGCTGATAGTGCTGTGGTGGTGATGTTGGTGCTGAACAAATGGAGTGTGCAAATCAAAGGTTCCTCATTTATCATATCGAGTGACATGGGTTTCCGTTGTCGTTATAGGTGAGTGTGACTATGGCAAAGGAACCATTCGATGATTGATGGACAAACGAATGGACAGACAGGTTCTGTGGATTCGACGCGATGTAAAAAATATGATGGAACAAACAGATCGACGTAGGCCGAGGACAATACCCCTCTGTAATGACCAGACGTTGCAAAAAGAAAAGAGAAATCATAAAAAAAAAGAACGAGGAACACATTCGTTGAGCTCTATCAAAAATTCATGCGCCGGCCCTAGGAACGGACATTAAAAGTTGTAAAAGGACGCGTTTGACCGTTTAGGGGTTCGATCAAGTTTGAATGGTCCCTGAGCTACCACCTGTTTGGCGCTTAACTTGCTCACGAGCCCAACGTGCGGTATCGATGGTTCTGGTCTGGAATTCTCTGTTAGACTTGGTCTCCTTGATCATTGACATGACCCAGTCAGCACGGTAATACGAGGCATATTCTCCATTGGGGAAAGCATCGGCAAGATCACTAAGTTCGTTAGTACACGTGAGTCAAATAACGGGAATGTAGTTTCGAGCACATACCCAATGACACCCATAGCTGATCTCATAAGAGCATCACTTCGGTGTTGATCGACCCAAATGGTATTGAGAAGGCCAAAAATTGATTCAACGTAAGGGCGTAGCTGGTCATCTACATGGTATTAATTAATTAGTTCCCTAAGGTGGATTCTATGACTTACTCTTGTTATCCATCTTCATAGCACCAATGATGCCACCCCAAGCATCCATGATACCTTCTCTCAAAGAGATGACATAATCGAACATCTCATATGTTCCGTCGGGGCTAGCTTGAACATTGGCAGCCTGTTGAAGAACTTGAGCAACAACAGACAAGTATGTCTCAAAGTGACCACCAATAGCACCTGCGATATCTCCAAAACATTGAAGGATGGCAGGCTTGAATTGGTTGGCGAGTGCGGTACTCTGTTTATTTGTTAGATTTGCTATTGCGGTGAGATGATTGGGGGATGGGCGCCAATCTACGAAAGGCAAGACTTTTGATTCTTCAAAACATACCCTTAAATTGCTCAATAAATAGTTCATAAATGCGTCACAATATGGTTGGCATGGTGGGCCCATCGAGCGAGTAATATCACTGACGAGACCAATAGCCATGGAGCACAAACTTGGCTCCTCCTGGTTACCGAGAGCATTGTAAAGGAAGGGAGCAAAGTGCTCCATGTAGTTGGCGAAACCTTCTTCAAGTGCATTGGCCAAACTGCTGACAGTGGCGAAAACCGCATCAGGCACAATCGATTTAGGTGTGGCTGCGGTGAGGATTTGAAGCAAGACAGTCATGATTCTGTCAGCTTGAGGAGTGACCTCCTTCTCGAGACGTTGAATGATAGCCAACAAGACAGTGCACAAGCTGACTTGCATCTCCTCGAGAGTGATTCTGTCTTCAACACTGACTACTTGAGATTGAAGAGGAAGAGTGTTTTCCAATCTCTTGATGATGACCTCGGAGAGTTGACCAACGGATGGAAGACTATCATTTGCAGCATTCATGACGAAGGTGTTGAGAACTTCGTATGCAGCGGTTCTCAAAGCGTTGTCGGCGTCGGTTCTCTCAGTAACTTGAAGAAGTCTGGAGATGCTCTCATTGAAGTGAGGAGAGATAGGGTTCTCCTGGCATCCAATATCCCCGGAGAAGCGCTCAGCAAGGTTCATCAATGCCCAACAGCACGAACCTGCCATCTTAGGACTGCTGATAAGACCTTCGAACAAGGATGCAATCAATTTTGGTAAATGGTTGGTTGGATCGATAGCCTCTGAGCAAGCTTCAGTGATACGACCAAGAGCATAAGCTGCCGAGTCCTTGACGTGAATAGATTTGTCCTCCATCATGCTGATGATGACTGGCAGTGCTTGCTTGACGATTGGCTCGAGGGTCTTTTCATCCGGGCCTTCCATGATGGCACCAAAGGCGGAGACAGCAGCATCACGATCGTGCCAATCCTCTCCACGAAGCTTTTGTTCAACGAAGCTCAAAACTGGTTGAATGATCAAACCACCAACAGCTTGTGCGTAAAGTTGTAAACATTGGTATGCGGCACGGGAGATGTTATATTCATCATCAGCAGCATCCTCGTCTTGCTTTGTCAACAGCATCAAGAGAACAGGGACAACCTCATTAGTTGCAACCTTGCTGAAATTGTAGAACGGACGCATCAAAGAAACCTCTTCGACCTATTCGTTTTGTCAGCAACATTCTTTACTAGATTTTGGTATTGAAATCTTACCTGAGCATTGTCATCTTCAATGGCGATTTCCTCTTCGCATACTGTGCTCCAGAATTCGACAGCAAGCTTGGCCACATCTTCCTCTTCGCTTTTCATTCCCATGATTGTGAGTCCGAAGAGAGCCTTCTCCATGTAGAAGCGCATCAAGTCATAATACAATGACATAATTCTGTTCAGACATCCAAAAGCTCCCTGTTGTATCCTAGAGTCGGTTGCTTGTGTGGCCTCGCAGATAACCTGCATAATGTAATTTCGCTCGCCTTCATTCTTGAAGTTGCTATCCACAAACTCCAATGAATTGCCAAGAGCATCGATAGCTGCTAGTCGTACTTCCAAATTTGCTTCTTCCTTTCGGGCACCTTGGACGACTGCTGTTAAGATAGCATTGGAATGTTGTACGAGACTTTGTCTTAATTCCGCATCTTGAGTTTCGCAAATGAATCCGAGAGTAGTCAAGGAAGCCTGCTTAAGATGATCGGTACCCTCACCCACATTTCGCACCAAGGCGGGCATAAGCTCTGGCCATTGATCTCTAGGCAGTTCGATGGTTGCTATCGAGGATATGACTTGCGCAGCTGTTTGACCGGCTTGGTTGTTGTTTGAGGATAAAGCTTGAAGGGTCAGATCCTTCACACGCTTCCTGGTATCTGGGTCGACCTGTAGCCATTTCTCTTGTAATTCTCGTTGCAGAGCATATTCGCGGGCTGTGAAGGCATTCTTAAGGGCGATACCAGCAGCAGCTCGAATGGAACCCTGTGATTCTTCATTTGCCAACTGCTCTACGAGTGTGACAAGATATCCTGACTACATTGACGGAAGAAAAAGTCAGTAAAAAGAATGTCATGGAAGCTCATCGACAGTGCGGTCAAGGCTGTGTGGGGGAACTCACAAAGTTGGCTTCAGCAGCTTGGGTAAGCTGTTGTTCAGCAGCAATACGAGTAGCATTGTCTATTGATAGTTAGTACCATAGAAGTGCAAGGTCTGTTCACCTTTGAGACAAGTTTGGTGGATAGAGGGGAAGTACTGACCTGCTGCCAAGGAATTGAGCAAGACAGAACCAACGTCCATCTTTGCGATATTCCCGAGTTTTAAAGGGTATTTGTAGATGTTTGTATTATTGCAGAAGAGTTATTTCTCTCTCTCTGCAATATGCCTGGTTATTTGATGTGCGACAAGGTGGTTGGAGGAAATCAACTGGGGGGGTTGTTGATCGCAGGTGGAATTTGCGGTTGTTGAAGAAAGCGATGTTGACTTGGGTGTAATATTGACAAGGCCGATTCTTTGCTAGATACCTAGACACCAGAACTGTAGTCACTGGAACTGTCTAAAGAAGAAAGATTATAAAATTGTAAAGAGCTTAATAGCCTCTCTTTGGTCTTGTTTGTATTATTGAGTAAATGAATGTAAAGAATCAATAGTTCTTGTCAATAGAGAGAATTTTTTTAAATGGTCTCTGGATTGTTTAGAAATTGATGTCCAAAGTCAACAAAGTCAAATTTCATACTTGATCATTAATGGAGCGGTGTCCCCGCCATGAGTTGTATAATTGGTTCGTTTAGGTCTTTACTCAGCAATTCACGTGATTTGGTCAATCTCACATGGAAATCTCCGGACGTGGGAGCGTGGATAAGAAATCATCAATTCAATTCAATAAATATACCGGTAGATACCTAGCTCACTCTGGACGGAAAAACGGGCACACCAAAAATATGTTATCACTTCCGAAATTCATTTTTTAAATCAATAATCGATATTTTTAATTTTTGTTTGAAGCAGATTATTTATAAGTTGATATTCTATAATATGATTTTATTATATCTAATTTACTATATTATTTCAAATTATTATTGAATTTTGAATTAATAGTGTTTTGAAGAAAGTCTTGATTTTAGTGGCTTTGGTGTGCCCGTTTTTCCGTCCAGAGTGAGCCTAGGTAGGTATATAAATAAAATTGATATATACACAAAGCCACTTATGACTTGCTCTATTGATTCCTCGAGTATAAGATTGCTGTATATCTACTTGCTTATAAAGAGGCAAATCATAGAAAGAACTCTTTTTTATTGAGATAGGTATCTCTTCTGATAATCATCATTTTATTTCCAAATTTCCCATCATTTTCATTTCAAATTTCATTACAAATGCACTTTTTGATCGCTTTTCCAGATGATATATCCCCTCCATGAACCCCATCCCAGAAGAAGGCGCGCTAAAAGCTACCCCTCATTTTAACTACGAAAGCAGCTTTAAGAGAGACCAAGAACAACGAAAAAAATAAGTAATAAACAATTTATGCTTCATTGACCTTAGCCTCCAAGACACTCACTGCATCCGGTCCACTCTTTGCTGCGGTGGTAGGTTTAGGAATTGCAAGGCCGCCGTTCTCTTTTTGTGAGTCGTCGACATTAACGTCACGGCTGGTGCTCACACCATTCTTACCCTTGAGGAGTAATGGTGTTGTAGGTCTGCTTGCCATGAACTGTAATGGTGTTAGATATTTTTGAATCAAGTAATGATGCTAGGTGACTTACATTTGAAGCTGCACTCAAAAGAGCAATCAAAGACGATTGAACAACATCCTCGTGAACTCCAACACCCCATACTTTCTGCTTAGAGCCTGTAGCTGTACATTCGATGTAAGACGCAGCCTTGACATTTGTACCGGCACCAACTGCATGCTCCTTGTAATCTACTACCTCGAGATCAATACCTAAGCTCTTCAAAGCATTTGCCAAACTAGAAATGGGTCCATTTCCTAATCCTTTCAATTCGTGTTCCTGTCCGTCAATTGAAATGACACCTTCGAATCGACGCTTCAAATTTGTCGTATCTTGTGTCTTGCCTGGAGCGGGTGGCACGGGTGAGGCACTTCTGTCGGTACTGATAGAGTAATCGACAAGGCTGAATCTTGGATTGTGCTTGAGGTAGTAAGTTTGCTCGAACAAGTCTTGAATTTCCCGTGAGAGAAGCTCGCGGCTAAGTTCATCCGCACGCTTTTGAACTACTTTGCTGAAAGCAACTTGTAATCCTCTTGGGAGATCAAGCTCAAGGTTTCTCAAGATAATCCAAGCAGCTCCACCCTTACCACTCTGTGA
Organism: Botrytis deweyae; assembly: GCF_014898535.1. Lineage (NCBI taxonomy): Eukaryota > Fungi > Ascomycota > Leotiomycetes > Helotiales > Sclerotiniaceae > Botrytis > Botrytis deweyae. The sequence continues at coordinate 247,965 of NW_024066253.1, forward strand.
ATTGACACGGATCACAGCTTCGTAAGTACGTCCAATGTCCTGAGGATCGAGTGGAAGATACGGTACCTCCCAGCGGTTCTCGTCTCCGTGATTTCCCTTCTTTCGGAGTTGGAAACCCTTCTTGATTGCGTCTTGGTGAGAGCCACTGAACGCACACACAACCAAGGAACCACCGTAAGGAGCTCTTGGGTGAACTGGAATCTTATTGCTAATTTCCACAACATCAATGACCCGCTCAAGATCCGAGAAATCAATACCAGGGTTGATGCCTTGAGTGTAGAGGTTCAAAGCCAAAGTGACCAAATCCACATTTCCTGTTCTCTCTCCGTTTCCGAATAAACAACCCTCAACTCTGTCAGCACCAGCCATTTGTGCCAACTCTGCAGCTGCAACAGCACATCCTCGGTCATTATGTGGATGTAAGCTGACGCAAATCTTTTCTCTCTCTGTTATATTTCTGCAGAAGTATTCGATCTGATCTGCGTAGACATTTGGAGTTGACATTTCGACTGTTGCGGGGAGATTGAAGATGATTGGATTCTCTACTGTCGGACCCCATGCCTCCTTGACTGCCTCACACACCCGGATCGCATAGTCTGGATTAGTATCCGAAAAAGTTTCAGGACTGAATTCGAAAGCCCACTCAGTACCGGCGTGTTCGGGATCGTCCTTTGTAATGGATCGAGCATATTTTGCGCACTTGACTGCCAATGCCAAACCTTCTTCCTCATTCAAGCCAAATACAATTCTCTGGAAGCATTCGCTGGTAGCAAGGTAAATATGTAGAATAGCCTTCTTGGCTCCCTTGAGGGAGTCAACGGTTCGCTTCATGAATTCTTCACGACATGGTGAGAGAACTTGGAGCCAGACATCATCTGGTACGACACCGGGAGTTTCAACAAGGCGCCTGGTGAAATCGAAATCTGTTTGCGAAGCGGATGGGAATGAGACTTCAATTTCCTTGTAACCAAGCTCTACCAACATCTTAAAGTATTTCCATTTTTGTTCACCATCCATAGGGTCGACTAAACTTTGGTTGCCATCTCGCAAATCTGTGCTGAGCCATCTTGGAGGTTTATCGATGGTTTTGGAAGGCCATTGTCTGTCCGCCAATTGAATAGGAGGAAATCTCTTGTATTTCGTCGAGGGATCTTTAAGCCTATGAAGAAACCAGAAATTAGAATTATATTCGAGACATTGAAGAGTTCACTGTGACTTGTGTGAAGTAATAGCTTACATGGGCATTTTGACCAAATCGCGGGGTTATATCTGATGGATTAACTTTTTACTTTCAAGAAGTTTCCGCTTTGTGATTGAAAATTGGTTTAAGCTTGCGGGTTTGAAAAGATGATCAGAAAAGCAATGTTATTGAGATGATTTGATACAGAGAATAAATCAGACGAGATAGATGGGAATTTATAAGAATTGTCAAAGTAAATAATTGAGTCACCAATCATGGAATTATCGAAGACTCACTCAAACCAATCGAAAGTGACGCTATTTCGAATAAATTTTGTTAAGCCGATCGCGGGGCGAGGGGAAATTCTGTGACTCAACCAATCAATTCTACGCCCGTAATTATACCTAGATTTAACCGTTGCTCTTTGTTACTTTCTGTTACTTTCAGACCCAGTGTTACACGGAAAGTCTCGGTTCTTGATTCGATATATTATATTATTTTATATTATACTAGTAATGGATCTATGAATAACGACAATTCTACTCAACTACCTACTAGGTAGCTACTCATACAATTCTATATATGCATATATATATATATATATATCAACGGAGATATTCAAAGTTTGAAAGATACATCTTTAAATTTCCAAAATAGTTAGCCTCCATAGCAATGGCACCCGGTAGATCAACGGAGCTTCATTTATTAACCGACTAATATTCCTAGTATTGGAACTTGCTCTATGCATGTATGACATGACTTCATTTTTGCAGGGCGTGGATGCATAGCGCCAATCAATCATGGAAATATCCTAGGTTGGCACACAGTAAGTACCACCCTAGATGTAAATATCTACTACTACTTAGATATCTGCTATCACAATATCATATAACACAACATCACAATCAGAATCACCAATCACTAAATCACAAATCACAATATCATGAATAGTTTAAATATTTCAATTATATCAAAAAGACAACTATCTCTGGCCGACTACCTTTCTTATCCTATGAACGAGTAGTCCAATCCCTTAATGCCAATTCTGGATATCCCAATGTAACAAACTCCCCGCTAAAAGCGAATCCAGTCTTCCTTCTACCATCTCTCTTCTTTCTCTCGTGCAATCATAATATGATCTATATACAAAGCGCAGGCGTGGTCTGGTCCGGTAGTATAATACAAAGCTCTCTCCCATCAAAAGTATTAATTATGTCCGAAAATCGAAGAAGAAAATATTATTGACCATCCACTCATTCTGCACCACTCGACTTGCCATCTCTTGGGTTGTGTAATCCTTTCTTGGGTTGCTCTTCTTAGCATCTTTAAAACGTATGTGGGAATGTGTCCCTAAGAATCATTCTCCGCATTACCAAGTAAAACTCTCCTCGATAAAATCCACCACCCCATGTTCTTGGACTTCTCTCACTGCTTCTCTGATGCTGTCTTGCAATGCTCCTGGTCCACAAACGGTAACGCACATGGCGCCTACTTGTTCCCTAACTTCAGTCTGTAACAACAGGTTAATGTTAGGTCTACCGGGCAACATTTGGACTGTCGCGCTCGGAGAATGGATCTCCTTTGGGTTCTTAGGTTTCGTGACAAACAACTTGATGGTGAGAATGTCGCGACGTCCTTGCATGCGTAGGATTTCGTCCATCCAAGGTCGCACCCATTCAAGATGTTCGACGTCACGGATGATCCAAACGAGTAGGACCTTTTTAGTGGCGATGGTACCATCGCTGTAGCCTTGGATAAGGTGTTGAACGTAGGGAATCTGATGCGTGATTCCGGAGGATCCGGCGAAGAGGACCGCGTGGCCGTAAGAATCAAGAGAGTGGTGTCCAGCATAGGGTCCTTCGAATGCAGCCTTGAGTGTGAGAACACGTGGACTGGCAACTTTAGCTGCATCGAAGAGACGACGGGTCAAACCAGTTTGCGCATGAATGACAAAGCTGATATCGGTTGTTTGTTCTTCGGAAACCATTCTCTTTTCGTTGAGTGGAAGTTCAGGGGAGAACTTTGGACGATGGGCCACCCAAGCGATGGAGAAGGGATGCGACTCCCAGAAGTTGAGTTTGGCGAAACGAAGATAGGCGTGAGATCCAGGTTTGACATCGAGTTTCTTTGGTAGGTGCATAGTGACACGGCAAGCATCTCCAGGCATGGCTTCGATGGAGGCAGTGGTCCAGCCTTTGGTACTGTAATTGCACCAGATAAGACGAGCCAATCTGAATACACGATCAGCAACCCAGAGGAAGGCGACGGCGCGGATGTAAGGTTTCTGGGGAAGACTTGGGATATCGCAATGAATCCAAACACCGGCGATGGCTACGGCAGCGAAGATGATGTGAAGATTGAGGAAGGTTTCGTAAAAGGCGTGACGAATTGGGGATGGGGATGTGAGGAGAATGAGGACAAAGGCAGCAGTGCCCATCATTCCGTAAGAACAGAATGGATCGTGCAAAAGCTTTTCCCAAACACCAGAGAAACCGGTGTCTGCATGTTGTACATATGCCCAACATGACGTATGTACAAGAGCCTCCAAGACGACGATCCTTCCCATCCATCGATGCAATAAGTTGTAGGTATCAAAACTGATTTGAAGCCATCCGATGAGGGGGTTGTTGCGTCCGGCAAGAATGATGAGTGCGATCATGTTACACACAGCGAGAACACCAGATCTTCCTCGGAGCTCAGCTACGATAGAAAATTTGTTTTCTCTGCTGTAATCAAGAACAAGGGTATAGGCAACGTTCATGGAAAGGTAAACGATCAACAGTAGTGCATGCCATCTTGATGGGAGGGTTCCCATGTTGACAGCTGACGACAACTTGAATTCTCTGTTGTGACGTTTATTCCATAGCGGCGCATACAATAAATGCTTCTTGACCTTCCACCAACTCGATCTATTTTCCTGAAAATATCTTTGTTGATTCGCGTTACTATTCATCCCTGTCATGTGTCGCAAATGTGACTTTGCTCGATGCATCATTCTAAAGACAAGGATGATCAAAGCCATTATTCCTAAGCACCACCATAAAACATCTCGTAGCAGATCGTTGATAGATTGGTTTACTCCATTCAAATCGGTGGCGTACATTCCTATCGTGTTACTTGGTGTTGCAGCTGCTTCTGTCGTGGTTGCATGTTGTAAATTTGTGGTGGTTGCGGTGGTCGCTTCAGCTGCGGCCCTGCGCAGAAGATCGAGGGACTCCATGTCGATATACTTTAGTTTTCGTTTTGCTGTATTTGAAACGAATGTAGAAGAAGTCTTTATTGTTGGTTTGAAACAACGTGGACGTCCTTCTATGTGAGTCTCTGTAGAAGCTGTTGGTTGGTAAGTAAATCGGGTTGGTATATGGTCGTTGGGTCTATGGGATTCGAGATTCGATATTTGAAGGTCCCATCGAGGTGCGAGAGGTCTTTACTTACGATAAAATTCGAGGCTTATTGTCCGATTGTTCTTCTGTTGATGTGTCGCTAATCTTTATCTATTGTTCTTGGTCTGGGAACAAAGTAATGTAATTTTCAATAAGGGACATGCTGTGAGGGACGAAATGTTGCTTTGTTCCTGAATATAAAAAGAGTGATTCAAGATCCAAAATAGAAAGGAATGAATGGCGGAATTTGTTCAGTTGATTGTAATAATGAATGTGAATGGAGAATGATTGGTAAATCAAAGAATTAGTCTCCAGGACTTATGAAAGCAATATCTCAAAATAAATCCGAGAGTGAAAGAGTGAATAAAATAAAAAGAGGACTTTGTTCAAGAAACGAACGAAGATCTCGAGAAGGTAATAAGACCAAGACGATCAAGACAAACGAAAGATTGCGGCGACAAAGGGTTGATGTACCTGGCGCACTATTATGTATGTGCTGGGTATATTTTTGGCTTGAGTCTTGGTATGCGCTGCGGGGATTCCTTTTTCGAAGGTTTTGGTGGATCGACCCGAACCAGTCTAGACGAAAGACCAATTTGAGATGTTGGTACCGATGGTTGAAATTTGGATGGTGGAAGGGTGGATGGAAAGTAGATGGAAAGTGGATCCTTTCTTTCTCTTGAGCGCGAAAGTTATGAAGAATGAATCAGATAAATTGCAATCAATATAAAATTCCATCCAAATAGGAAACGAAGCCTCGTCGTAAATAAAACGGAGTCAGAATCGCTGCAGGGTTCAGCAGGACATTGGTGTGAATAGCTTCGAATTTCGAAACGAAAAGCCCTGCTGTCGTCGTATGATGTGAGGAGATAAGGAAGAGATGGAATTTCGCCCTCTTCATCAACGAAGTGGTAAGGGCGGTGATGAAACAAAGGTTAAGTGAGGGGTGAGGGGTGAGGAGTGAGGAGTGAGGAGTGAATGGTAAGTGTCTGAATGTCTGAGTATGAGTAGATGAGTAGATGAGTAGATGAGTAGATGAGTAATAAAGTAAGGAATGGGCTACGAGTGAAGAGAAGATAGATTCCAGGGAAATCCATGGATGTCATCAAATCCGACCGATACGAATATAAACAATGGAGCATGTCACCAATCAGTCGAGAATTCATTAATACACAGTAACACAAGAGTCTGTGTGTGAGAGAGGAAGGGATGAGAAGAGACTCAAGAGTCAAGAGTCAAGAGTCAAGAGAAACCTAGAATGAAAAAGGAAAATGGATGGTGGATGGTGGATGCACATGCGGATGCGGAATCCGGATACGGCTATACGAACATGCGAGTATCAATGCCAATATCAATACATACCAATACTCATACCAAGATCTGCCTTCTCCTACTATTCTCGCTATTGTATCAATCTTCCTTTATTACTCGGTATAAAAAATCTACCGATTAATCTCGTTCCTGAGTCCTGAGTCCTGACAAGCCAAAACTGCCAAAGGAATGGAAAAAGAGTGGTCCATTCACAGCCAATCCCATCCCTGGACCGTCATCCATCAGCCGTCACCACTTTCAGCCGTCACACAGCATTTGGGATATAAAATGAGATAGCCGCAGCATATCATGCCAGTCGAATCCATCATGGCGTGGAAAATAGTCTTGGGCAGTTCGGAATGGGACCGAATCTGGGCCTGTCATTTAATGAATATAAGCATTACAATTTACCTCTCTCGTGGGTTTAAGTGGAGATTGATAAAGTTGTTCGGATATGCACGTTGGAACTGACCAAAAGTAAGTCAAAGGTGCAAGGTTTGGCAAGGGAACGAAAGAGAAAAAAAGAGAAAAAGAAGAACGTTTGGATGCTTGGATCTCCAATTGATTGTGGCTGATGACAAAAACCAAGAATCATTGGATGCTAGAAAGGGATGGCTCGAGGATAAGATGTGACTAAGGCAAAGAATGGTAACATAACCGACAGCACAGCCAGTCACAACTGATTCCAATTGGCTCCAATGTTTTGAAACCAAGACGCACCGTTGTTCGTGATCCACTCAGGGGTTTCTGTCAGGGGTAAAGAAGGAGAAAGGATGCATAGAGATGAGATGGTCAGATTTGTATCATTCATATCATCTAATGTACTCTGTATATATCACGATAGATCTTTGCGAAGTTCGAACCCTAGTGACTTGTGAGAGGGCCCACCAGCCCACGGAGATATCGCTGTTGTCAGAGAAGAGACGAAAGATAAAATGAAAGGCCAAGACGAAACACTTCCAGGGCAATAGATTGGTAGACGTCAAAGCTTGAAGTAGATGTGTACCGCCGATAGGATAGCCGCTGCTGGTTATCATTGATGCATGCTTGAACTCCCTTTTTCCATACGATGGGATGGGACCAACAAGTTTTGATGTCTGTGAGTACTCTCGTCTGTGAAAAGTTATTAGCAGCCGTTGGTGAAAGTGTTCGAAGCTTCCATGAAGTTCGTAATTCGGCTCATAGTTGAGGGTGTTTTGGATACGCCCGATGCTCTAGTTGACACTCGCTCGGGTGTTCATCAAATGTCGTTCTGCATATAGCATCCAGGTCGTCATGGCTGTCATTAACTGGAAACTACTAGGTATTTCATGCACCATCATATCATCATAGTCAAAAAGATCACATCAGATCAAGCCTTCCGAGAACAGTGAAGTGACCGAGTCTGCATTGAATCACTCCTTGCTGGCGACGGAGTACGGCAAGAATCCTTGACTACATCTATTCTATTGGATCTTCCGTTTCAATTGAAGGTTGGCGCATGTAAGGGTAAAGTAGTATCGCAGTAAGATCCTTAACCTTTTCGATGGGTGCCCCCAAGAAGATGCTTGATCGAACCCTCGGGCAAACGACAGTCAGATCTGTAAAAGAACCCCCTTGAATCATTCAACATGCAATATGTTATCAAACCACCACCACTTACCAATTCCGCAGCCGCCGACCGAAACCCGAGCATCCGAGTATCTCAAAGTATCATCATCTCAAGGTAGACACCAGGATGCGCCAAGCCTATCAAACAGAAACGTCCGTTAGTTTCGAAACCGCCCAAAGGAGCAAAGTGGAAATAAAAGAATCGATAACCCATGAAATCTTTCAAGATCTGGGTACTTCTTTATTAGAAGAGATGAATTGGCGTCGTCCTGGGTACGAAACTCGAGGATTGAAATCTCATGGTTTTGGCAGAAAATCAGTACAAAGTACAGTATGCTTTCTCAGATCGTCATATCAAATAGAAAGAAAGACCTGGATTTTACATCAGGAAAAACGATGATGCACATGTAGGTGAAGCTTAATTCGGTTGATCGTTGAGTTTATTGGAATTGATCATCCTCGTGTGAACATCCAGAGTCCCCGGGCGCCATTTTTATTTTGTAAGTTCAGCCACTGACGCCTCAAATGTGGCTCGGGTCATGGATAAACAGAGCTCCGATATGAGGCCATAAGGCTCAAAACTTTCCGATTTTCAGCGAGCCTTAAGAAATTCCAAGCTCGTGAGGTCACAATCGTAAATTATACCTTTCAAGCAATTGATTCTTCCTACACCAGTCAATATGGGATCTGGAGCTTCGAAACCTGAGGAACCTCCCAAGGCACAAGTATGGTCTAGGTAATTCTTCCCAACAATGTATACATCTTCCGTCAAGCAACCTCTAATAGCATCCGGTAGTGAAACACCTGTAAGGTTCTCGGAACAACTCATAGATTCTTTGCAATCGAGTTCTGAGGTAAGACTCTCTCCCAGATATATAGATTTGGGAATGCCAATCTAACACACTTCGAAAGTCCGATTCTACTCGTGCCAAAACTCTCGAACTCCACATCCAAGCCCGCGTCGCCAGCGAACTCAAGAAACTCCAAGAGCGCGCCAGCAAAGACTTCGAAGAATTAACCGCCAAACTCTCCACCGAGGAATCTTCGCCCCCATCTGAGGAGAAATCTGCAGGTGACAGCTTAAGAAAATTGGGCAGAGATGCGGTTCAGAAAGATGTGGAGGGCTTGAGGAAGAAGTTGGAACAGAGGAAGAAGTTACAGGAATTAGATGAGGGGGTTGAGAATGCAAAGAGTGCGGTGGTAAAGTGTTTGAGGGATAACGACAGGAGGCCGTTGGATTGTTACAAGGAGGTAGAGGCTTTCAGACAAGAGGTTAGGAGGTTGGAGGGTAAATGGGTCGAGGGTATTGTTAGATAAGGAAAGTATGACTATTGGAGGGGAGATGGGAAGGAAGACGGATAACAAATGTCGAATGAAGGACGAAATGATGGAAAGAAACCAACGAAGGTGTTCAAGGGCCCACCGTGTATAGAATATGTGTAACAGAAATAATGCATGGCGTGGAAGTTTGGGTACACTATCATAGACTATGTGAAGTATTAATGCATCAGATTCAAGTCTCGCTATAATCTACAGGTGCTGGGTCTAATGGAAGCTCTCCCGAGTCCTGGTTCTCAGATGTCCCACTTCTCGCTTTTGCTTCCTTCAGTTCCTGGGCTCTCCTCAACCCTTCCGCACGCTTCCGCTCCTTTCTAGCCTGAGGATCCTCCCAATCCTCCCCATTTTCTCCTATCTTTTTCTTCTCCGCCGGATTCATTGCCTCGTTCAATAATCCTCTAAATCTCTCTATCCTTTTCGTGTTCTCTTTGAATCTCTCATTGGCAATTCTCATCAGTGTACTTAACTGCCCGTTATCGACAAGGCAAACTCCTTGATCAAAAGCCTCGTGATATACACCGACCAATGATTCAAGCGTCAGACCCATGCATCTTATTCCTACCATTGGAGTTGCTGGCTCGGGTGTGGTAGATATTAGGTTCAATGCGCCACTTTCTCGAAAACCCGCTTGTAATGCAGCTGATAACACTTTTTGCGCTTGCTCCAAAGACGCGGTAAGGACATGTAGGATCTACTTGAACGTTAGCATCTGGAACTCAAGAACAGAGTATTCAAGTAACATACCATGGGCTCAAATTTAAAATGAATATGCCGTAAATCTCTTTCGTTGCTCTTCGGGAGAGGGATCATAGAATCACCATCATTCGCCCGCATTCCCAGCAGTTCACAGAGAGTTCGTTCATTTTCTCGCCTGCTCAGTGCCTCGTCTTCAATTGCGTCGTGAGAAACATACAGCCATTTTCCACCCCCTCCCTTTCCGCCAAATCCGGCAGTCTTCTCGGCTCTCACATCCGGAATAACATCCATACCAGTCTCGTCTTGAAGTTGAGATTTAACTCCATCCTCAGAATTCTTCTTCCCTTCCAAAAATACGCTAACTCGCCCAGCACAACTACTAGTCGTGACACAACCTTCAAGAGAATTTATTTCATCTATCAATTCTCGGATGCCTTCATCCACGGACCCTTTGGGAGATAGGTCGTCATATTCATCTGTAGGAACAGCAAGCTTGCTTAATATTAGCTTCTTCTTGCTGATGAATGATTGAGGTAGAGACATTTTAACTCTCTTGTGTCTCTCATGTGATGGAGGGGTGAAGACTTGGTGGGGGAATGTATGGATCATGAAATCATTGGGTGGTGAAGCGAAGGGCTTGGATGGTTAGTGGCCGGAGATATTCCGAGACTTTTCAATGAACTTTAACATGTTCCTTTTTCTTTCCTTTCTCTCATATGCAGATGATGATACTCATCCAATGTCTTCTAGCCATCAGATATCTAGATTTGTTTCCTACTTGCATCTAAAATTATCGAAAAATCTCTTCGCTTACAACTTCCTCACATAGAGATATGAAACTCATTATTGGTAATTGCATATTATTGAAAACTTATGGTATTGGATTTGTACTATCTGAATAGACAACTACAGAGCTGCAAACATCAAGATGTCATTAAAATGACCTCAAGAAGCGAAGCAACCAAAGAAGAAACTTGACCCAAATCATCATAATCTCAAATCGAGTATCCCAATCAAATGATTTTAAAAACTCAAATCACTTCGAATGATTACGCAAATCACCAAAGCATCGATAGCTGTCGTCATGAGAAAAGTATGCAAGAACAGATCATGCAAAATCTGACGTTCCAGGTGAGACCAGATATGCCGGACTTCTCTCAATAGTAAGACCCTTCAGGATGCGAATAGAAGGATATCAACAATGCTGTTCCTTCAATGATGTGACGATACTTCGATGATTTCGAGAATAGCTTCACGATTCATCAAGTTGGTGGTAGACAAATTTAATATGAGGAAAGTAGAAAATATGAACAATCGAGGACAATCGAGGATTTCACGAAAATTCAAGTCCAGCTGTTATGATTTCCGGGAGGATTCGAAGAACGAAAATATCCAGATATCAGGCTTACCTGACGAGAATTTTGTGAAATGCCTAAAAAGTTCGACAAAGTATGTCCGAGAATTGAAAACAAAAGCGAGGTGGTATCTGAAATTAAAGATTAGGACGTATCACTGCTTGGTAGGTACGATTCTATCAGTTAGATGGCCCGGCCTCCAAAGCTGGAGTAAGTGCTCGTCGAATTGCTGTTTCAAATGCAGCCCACTCCTTCACAGCAAGTTCGGCAAGGGTCAAATCAAGGCAATTAGTGTAATCAACAAGCGTATCAAGATTTCCAAAGAGGCTTGGAAGGCGAGGAACCTCTTCAGCTCTGGCTGCAGCCTTCTCGGCCAAGGTGAGTTGCTTCTTCTCAGTAGTTGCATCATGAATAAGCTTGACATAGTACTATGGTTGCTTAGCCTGTGCTCTCAATTAATCAAGATTTCTCGGGAGACTTACCTGAACGAGATCATACGCAACATCCTTTCTTGGTCCAATGGTCCAGACATTGCTCCAGAGATCAGCTTGTGGTGGAACCCCACACTCAAACGCGGTTGTAGGATCAATTTTCATCTTGTAAACAATGTTGTCTTTCATACAGGGACTGAAACCTTCGCACTTAAGAGCAGTACGCCAAACTCGCTTCAACAATTGTGCATTGAGGTTGACTGGATCATCATTGTTGTCGACACGTTCAACAAGCAACCCAAGCAATTGCATCGTGGCTTTGTACAACAGCTCACGATCTTGGCAGGTAACGTAGTTGACCATTGCCCAAGGAAACTTGATCAAGGTGCTGACAAGACATTCAAATGGTCGTTGAGGACAATCTTTAGAAAATGGGGACTGTTTGATATCAGTATAATTCCGAATCACTCAGGCAGACTTATGATTACTTACACGTTGTGGGGACTCAACATGCTTAACCAGCATAACCAACTCTTCACGGCTGACGAACCCTTGGAAGCCAGAGTTATACTTGTCGTTCTCATCACGTTCAATAATCGTGGGTTTGTTTCCGTGCCACTCAACATTCTTGGCTTTTGGAAAGAGCTGCTTCATCAACTCTTCCTGGGAAGACAACTCGACTTCAACGTGACGCTGCCCAAGACGACCACCTCTGCCGCCCATGCGATTCATATCGAAACGCGTAATCGCATTTGAAGCCTCAGAGAAGTTGACAAACTCAACATAGGCATCAAGTGTCTTGCTGGTGACACGCTCCATTATAATATGGATGGGCTCATGGTCATTCGAAGCGGCAATCTTTGCATTACGGCCGAGAAATGCAAGAATCTCTTGTCTTGTCACACCATATGGAATCTTTGAAAGAATTAGTAGTTGATTCTTAACATCAGCGACAATGACTTACGTTTTTGATTCGCATAACACCATATTGCACAGGCTTAACTTGGCGGCAGTACTCCTCGAAGGGCATGAATCGCATGTCAAGAGCTTCTTCGGCAGTTGGCGTAACGGTACCATTTCTGGTCAACTCGCGAAGCAAGGGGCTCATACCACCAGCATCTCCGTAACGAGAATTTGGGCTGAAAGGAGCAAGTGTGGTGACAGGATTGAAGGGATTAACGCTAAGAGCGCGTGGGGTAAAACCACCTGGGATGGCGTCGTGAGAGCCATTGATTGGACGCTGATCCCTACCAGCGTCATAGTTCGACATCGTAGGAGTATTGTCAATTTCAGCAAAATTCTCACTTGTGACAGAGTTTTGGCGCGAAACACTTCCACGAGTCGGTGTATTTTGTACCCAATCGTTAATGTGCTGAGCACGATCTACAGATGCGGTGATGGATGTGCCGCGATTAGATCGAAGCAGGGGTGTGAATTTAGGTCTCGGCTCGGAAGCAGGAATGGCAGCAGATAGTGAGCGACCGTTGGACGATACAGGTGATTGAATGCCGTTGCTGCTCTCTTGACTTGGCTCGCTTTCCTCACTTTGAAGGCTTCGCTTTTGCTGTTGAGGAGTATGGACAACAGATCGAGGATTGTTGCTAGTCGCTGTGTAAGGCTGATTGCCAGTATTGGTTTTGGAAACTTGGGTGTTTTGCGCTTGAAATTGTGGCTTTGGAGGAAGCGGGTGATGAATGGTACCGACAGATGCAAGCGAGGTATACTGTGCGTTGCGAGCATTGGCAGCCATGTTATTGTTGTTGGCTACAGCCGAGAAACTTCCATTCGAACGATTCTGTTCTGAACCATTGTGGCCAATGCCACCATTATTGCCGACATTACCGACGCCGCTGCCATGGCCGTAACCATTGTTCTGAATGCCGTTCGGGCCGACACCATTTGGACTCATGCCGCCAAGGCTGAGGTTATTAAATTTCAAGTTGGATACCATACGCGAGGCTGAACTTGGTGTAGAATTTGGACCATGATAATTGCCACCGCCACCATTGTTGTAAAACTGTGCTGGATTCATTCCAATTGGTGGAGCAGAGTAGGTCTGGTTGTATTGAGGACTGTAAGGATTTTTAGGAAATTGAGTGGCAATTTGTGGTAATTGTGGTCGCATGCCCATGTTCTGCTGTTGGAAGTTAGGTTGGGTTGGAGGACCACCATGCCCATTGAAGCTGAATTGATTTTGATGCTGGTGCTGCAAATTCCCAGTGTGACTGGTGCCCATTTGAGGGTTTGGGGGACCTCCGATTTGGCCATTGTAAGATGGTGATTGATATGCATTGTTAGCACCACTGAATGAATTCATGCCATGCATGCCGTTCGTACCATTCAACCCCATGGCAAAGTTCTCTTGTTGATAAGCTTGCTGTTGTTGCGTCTGGTATTCATTCTCATGATTATAAACTCCAGCAGAAGCACCGTTCACCATGGAATTTTGATTGGCAAATGGTTGAAACTGAGCGCGGCCATTGCCAAAATCAGGTGCCGCAAAAGGTGGAGGCTCAGCAAAAGGACTTGGATCGCACATCTCAACTCCACCACTATCCTCATAATCGGATGGCAGGTTCCATGGGAGTGGTACCTGTGTTCTGAAGGAATCGTTTGAATTTGCTGAATCCTGACTTGTATTTTGAAGATTTGCCAGAGATGGTGGAAAGCCATGTGGGTTGTTGTTATATTGGAATGCGTTCGGAGCTGGCTGGCCAGTGGGCAAATTAAAGGATGCCATGGTCTCAGTGAAAGGTGCGTTCCACTTGTTGATTGAAACAAGGATCTGCTGTTGTCGATCTATGATCTGTTGTTGATAAATAAAAGGTGATTTATCAACAAAGGCAGGTGGAGGAGGTAGGAGACAAGATGAAAATGAACGAGGTGGGTGAAAAAATGATGGAGTTTCTGCAAATTCAATGGATGTTGCAAGAGGATTTGAAAAGAGCAAGTTGTTTTGTTGTATTGTTGGATACAAAGGATTGATGGTGGAAGAAGAAGGCGATGGTGGTGAATAAGTATTTGAACTGTAGTACCGCCTTTCACTTTGAGCATGGCTCAAGCGTAAGTTGTCGCTAGGGGGACCAATTCCCCAATGAGGATCGCCGCTTTGAGGACTTGAAACCATTTTTAATATTCCCAAGTTCAGACGAGAGTAACAAGCACTGGCCAAGGGTGAGGGACAATAATCAGAGTATTGATGCCAAATCTTACCTTGACAATGGTTGATGGTGTGTTGAGTGGAATCGAATATCTGCATTTCCAATCTTTGTGGTGTTGTGACGAGATCGAGGAGTAATGAGAAGGTGAAAGCAAATTTATGGCAGTCAGTGGTGAGAAGTGCATCTATGTGAATACATATAAATCGTATGATTGACCTAAGAGCCATTCTTAAGAATATGGCTGTACATATGGTGCAGCAAGATCATCAAAAGTGGGTGATGCATTCTTTCAGTAGAAGCATCTGGGCTACACATGAAAGGGATGTTTCATGCATAGAAATCTGGAGGATCCTGGAGATGTTGAGAATTGGGAAAACCCACATTTTGAGTGGTCTAGTATCTATATATTACATGTATCAGTGCCTGGATTGATTTCTGATCTGTTCAATATGACTTGAATACTCATCGTGCATACACACTAAGTTATTTACGCAAGTCATAGAATCTCGTTACTTTCTCTTCATTTAGTTGATTCCTTAAGCCAGCAAGACTTGTGTGGATGTTGCCCACGGGCAAAGCCCTGGTATGATGAAAGATATCCGGTGATATTGGCAATAGATCTTGTTTCATTTTTTGATTGTCAGTGTATAAATCAGAGATAATGCTTACTTGGAGTTTCACTAAGGGTGACATCAAATACGGATGTACACCTCCTCTACCCATGCTCACACTTGGAGACACTCTAATCCTCCACAGTCATCTTTTCTCACTGATGATAAAAATCGGTCATGGTCAAGGCTTTGACTATTCATGACAGTATGGTGATGTCAACTTAGCGATATCGATGATGCCAAAGCACATGAGCTGGTTGGACAACAGTTGTCCCGGAACTATGACATGGCCATAAGATCAACTCATATGTAGCAGCAAGCAACTAGGGCTTTCATTTGTTATTATTGTTGTTTGGTTGCTAACAAACTGTCCTGCGTAATGGACTCTATATATCGCCAAGATCATGCTGTGGTTCATGTATGATGTAAGGCTTGAGATTTTTGGCTTTCTAACGCCTCTCGCGTATTTTTAGGGGCAAGTGCGACTGTAGATGTCCCACCCGCGATGGAAACGCATTTAAGACTGCTTGAGAGGAGTCTATCAACTAATTTTGTTTGGTTTAGACTCGATCCATTCAACTCATAATCGGTTTTTGGTTTACTGGTCGGCTAGGAATGAACTTAATGTATACCAATTCTTGATCTCCGGATGATGAAGAGATTTGTTGTCGTATCGAAATTTGAAATTAGAGCCATGTGTCGGAAAATACAGCTGAGTTATCTTTTCTGATCATTTAAGCACACGATCCGGCGATTTTAACATTCAGTATCATGAGTTTATACTTCACGTCACATTTCCATCGGCGTTATTAATAAGAAGTCAAGTTGTGTACGTGTGAGCTTTCGAATCCATAATCAATAGATTTATGATTGAATGGAGGCGAGATAGGTTTGAGTTTGATCCATCTGTCGTTCTTCAACTTAGTCTTGACCGTGTAAATCCATATATGTATCGTGTCGTGACATTGATTATCTATCCATCAGTCTCTGCCCAAACGCAGTGCTTCTATCCAAGCTCTTAAACAATCTTTGCACCAGGGCACCCCAACGCCGGGACATCGAGCTCACACTTGCTTAGCCAGGATATGCGAGATGGGTGACAAAGCCCAGGCTATTGCAAAAATTAATCCCGATGTTCTGACTGTTGTACAAACCCTTGACCGAGAGAGAGGGAGAGAGCTTGATACATTGGAGGCATGGGCTGACACTTAGCCATCATAAGAACAGACTGGTAAGCAGTCTTCATGGTGCTCCAACTAGGGAGTGTAATTACGGAGGTTTTTACGACGGGAAATTATATAGAGTGTATGTAATTTGGCAAGATCCTTACAGGCTGTGGGCACATGTAAATACCAAATAGAGTATTCTTGTTGCTTGTCAAGTAAACCACTGACTTGGGATCTTGAACAATAGAAATATTACTTATAAGGCGATGAAGGGTATTGCTGTGAGCACCAAGGACATTAAAGGCTTAAAATTGAAGAACCACGTCCCTGTATCGCTGTGGCAAGAATTGTTGGGATCGGCAATCCCACCCATCAAGAATCCTCCTTCAATCCTGCGTCTTAATGCTCGTAGAAATAGGCTTTGTTATCTCATGAAAGACTTGCCCTTAGATATCCTCTCAAGTCAAGTTTGACTATTTAGCCGTGTCTTTTAACAGTGCTTCTCCTAGTAATAAGGCGACATTCTCGAATGCCCGCACAACCGATGTAATGTTGAAAGTTTATAAGAAAATTAATTTGATTTTGCGCGAGAAATTGAAAGAGTAAGACGAAACAATGACGGCTTTCCTGGCCAATTACCAGAGTCCGTGTTTGCTTCGTCAAAATTCAAATTTGACATGGCCTGATGCTTTGAACGTCTTTTTAGAAGGCTATTCAATGTCAAAGATACTCGATTTTATCCCCTGATTCTCTTTCCAGGCTGTCACTAAATCGGAGAAGACCCCAGTTGCTCTCAACCTTGGCTGACATGACAATCTTAATGGACTGAGGAAGTTAGACTTGTTTATGAACTTGGCATCAATCGAGTGTTGAAAGCAGGAATTTCTGTTCCCTTTAAGATTGTAACTGTCATTCACTCTGTTGTTCCCAAGTTCGAGAAGTTCCAGATATCGCCTACTGGCGGTATCATGACTGAGGAATGATCGAGGCAGGATTTGATTTATGAAGCGCTAGAAATGTCATCCGTAACACCCGCTCATCTTTCACACTGTGAAGCTACCTTCACCTGCTTAGTGCATTGCAATTTAGATCTCTGCTTTGTCAGATAAGCCTCTTCTGAGTAAACCGTCACTGACCTAACATTATTTTTTCACAACTATGCCATAACTCAAGTCCCAGAGGTAATCGATAATACCACTAGGAACAGAATTAAAAGGTAAGCGGCACACACTGAGTGAGCCAATTGTGGAAAATCTGCTATTGTAGATAGAAGGAGCTTGGATGAAGTGGTGCTTTATGACTTGAAGAGTATCTGAAACATACATGAGACCAGCTAGTCACGGTACCAACAACAAGATACAAAGACCAGAAATTTAATACCTATTTACATGCAATAACAAGCAGCTAAGCGTCTGGTGTTTTCTTCTCAATTGGTCTTGAACTTGTAAGCCAGATACACTTCCAATTAGATGTTTCTGCAAAGTAAGTGTGAAATAGATAGGTAACACCGGCGTCTCAAAATCGTGTAGCCCTTTTAGCTCAGTAATTAGGCCGATACAAAGAATAAACAGCCCAACCCCCTCGTAAACACCCCAGACAAAGCAAACAAGAAACCCATACGCATGCCGTCCCACTGCTAACCATCTATCAACATTGCACAAATTTTCTGATGGAATAACAATCTCAAGAAGTGTCTCTTGTGAGTCTCAAGTGTCCATATGCAGATCAATCGAGAAGTCCAAGTCACGCTAAAATCCAGCAACAGCTTGCTTCCAACTTCGAAGGCATCTTGTTTCAAGTTATATCTACTAAAAGCAACTTACGGATTTATTATTATTAACTCGCTGTGTAAGATCTTAAATACTCCTTTATAAACATATTGATTGCGATTACAGTATAGTGATTTCAGCCTATAATAATTTAATAATTATGTAATGAAATCCCAACCAAAATTGTATTTTTCTATATAAATCGAAAAAGATTATGACCGTTTTATTAAATTAGTTTTGCTTCGAAAATTTAATAATATCTGGCTTATATTGTAAGAGTTATAGAACCTACTTACTACACCCCTCTTATTTTTTGATTCTTTTATTATAAAATTAGTAATTATTTTATACTATATTATTTATTAATAGAAATTTAATATTTTATTAATAAATAATAACTAATCCTTATATTTGAATTATATTATTTAATTTGTATATCAATGTTTCAATATATAATTTAAAATCCATTAGGTCTATCCTTTTCTAAAGTATTAATAGTTTATATCTTAAATTTTGAATAATAATAACTATAAAGGGTAGTTTTTTTAATTTCTTTTTATTTAATATTACACTTTTTTGATTGAATTGAGATTTGAAGAGGAGAGAGATTAATTAAAGTTTTGTATATTATATTTTAATCAGACTAATCAAATATATTTAAAATGAATCTTCAAACTATCTTTTATAAAAATAAAAAAGGAATTTAGTTTATTAAATCATAAACTCAAATATTTAATTATAATATATTGAATTAATAATATTCTTTATATTTAATTTTTTTTAAAAAAAAACTAAAAAGGATTTATAATCCTAATTAATTATACTCTAAATTATTATTAATACTCTTTTTGATTAATATACTAATTTAATATAAAAAAACATTTCTTTTTCTTTACCTTTCTAATAATTCAAATCCTTCTTATAACAAACCCAACAAGCGTTTAAAGATCAACCTTAAAATCAAAAACTATAAAATTAAAGAAAATATATTATAAAACTATATATATAATCAGCTTGAAGCTTAATATTATATTAATTCAATCAAATATAATTATGTCCCTAACATATAGGATTTAAAACACGGTTCATAACTGGAAGCTGATTGGTCGAAAAAAAGTATAGATACTCTATATACAAATATCAAAATATTTTATATTAAATTAATGAACAAATCAAAAATAGAGAATTTATAAAATAGAATTGAAAGGAATTCTAGGATTTTATAAATTGAAAGCTTTTTAATAATATAATTTTTATATTGATAAATTATAATTGATAAAAGAAATAATTAATTAGAAAATAAATTGAAAAAATTAAAGATTTAAATAATTAAAGATTTTAAAGAATTAAATAAATATTTCTAATTGATTTAGAGATTTGGGATTTGTAATAAGACAGATAAGGAATTAAAAAGAAAAAGGGATTAAAAAGCGAAGGGGATTAGAAAGAGAAGGGGATTAGAAAGAGGGAGGGGGAGGAGGAGGGGATTAGAAAGAGAAAGAGATTAGAAAGAGGAAGGGGGAGGGGGAAGAGGAGAATTAGATTTATTATTATATTATTATTATTATTATTATTATTATTATTATTATATTATTATTATTATTATTATTATTATTATTATTATTATTATTATTATTATTATTATTATATTATTATTATTATTATTATTATTATTATTATTATTATTATTATTATTATTATTATTATTATTATTATTATTATTATTATTATTATTATTATTATTATTATTATTATTATTATTATTATTATTATTATTATTATTATTATTATTATTATTATTATTAGTATTATTAGTATTATTAAAAGATTAGGGTTAAATATATTTCACTTAAGCCTGTATACAGATTACCATTTCCAAAAGCTTATAATCTCTGAATAACTTTAAAATTTATATTTTAATGAAATATATATTCTTAGAATTCTAAGCTACGCAGTACAAGTATAGATAAAGGTTTTGAGTGATAAAAAAAATAACTACGGAGAGTGCTAGCGAGGCTGTTGTTATTTCTAATTATGAAGGGCTGAGAAAAAGCTCGTATATTAAGCTACCTATAGACTTTTTAAATATTATAGAAAGTAATATTTAAATATAAAGATTAAAATTTATTTAAATGATTTCTCTTTTATTAATCAAAACGAAATTAATACTATTTGAAAACTTTAAAAAACTAAACAGACATAAATTTTTAAGATTATATATTTAAAGAAACGATTGAGAATTTTATATATATGTAATTTTAAAAAAGAGGCTTTTATTATATCTTTAATTATTGTTTAAATGGGATATAGAAAAAACAAAATCTGAATTAAAGAATCAAAAAAAGAAAAAGATTAAAATTGTTTCAATAAAAAGAAATAATTAATCAGTATTAATAATCAAATTATTAGAAATAAAAGATCATTGAAGTTTTTTATTATTGATAAGAATAAAGATAAAAGTAAATATTTGAATTGTTTTTTAGATTATATTAATGATTTTTAATATAATATTAGATATTGAAAAGTTTATCGATAATTATAAGAATATTTCGAATTTATGTTTTAATATTTTAATAACACAAGTAGGAATATAAAATGATATTTTTATAATATTCTTATATTATACAATATCTAATTGCAATATAATATTTAAATTACATTTTTAATATAATAAAAATATAATTAAAATACCTAGATATTACTTACTAACTTTTATAAGCTTTATAACTAGTCTTTTGAAAAACTAATCTTTCAAACATTTATAAATTCGTAAAAATAAACATAATAAATCTATACTCTATAAATCATATAATTATATATTCCTATAAGTATACGAAATTTATTAATTAGTATATTAAAGTTGTTATTAGATAGATTATAAATAACATACAAAACTTTTAATTGATTAATATTTAATTATTTTAATTAAATGAAAAAAGAAAGCTTATAAAATCATTTCACTCTAATATTTAATATCAAAAAAAAGAAAATCTGATTAGAAAAGAAGTAATTAGATTAAAGCGATTAAGAATTAATTCTAAATCAGGTTCTATAAAAATAATAAAATTAATTAATTAAATTAAAAAGATTAATTAAACATCGAAAGGTAAAATTAAAAGTATGTTTATAGATAAAGGCATATATATTTAAAATAGTAATAATAATAATAATATTTATTAATATTTATTAAACAGACTTGAAATCAACCCTAAAAATCTTCTAAAGAATATTGGAATATACTAAATTATAGATTTGTTTGATATTTTAGAAAATAATTTACATATATAGAAATTAGTGTTTATTTGAATGATTCCTTTTTGATTGATTGAAATAAAATTAATAGTATTTTCAAGACTTTAAAGAATTTGATAAGATTTTTAGAAAAAAATAAATATAATATTATAAGAGTATATATTTATATAAAGTATATTAATATTAAAAAGAGTTTCTATTATATTTCTAATTAATATTTAAATTGAATAAAAGATAAATAGAGTTCAATTAAAAAAGATTTGTTAATCAAAATAAAGATTAATATAAAATCAAAGAATTTCAAAGAATTCATTTAATATTAATAATTATAATATTAAATATCAAAAATAGAAGTAAAAATGATTATTTAAATTAATTTCTAAACTGAATTAGTAATATTTAGTATAATACTAAATACTTAAAAGTCTTTTAATAATTATAAAAGTATTTTAAGTTAGTATTTTAATATTGAAACTTTTTATAATATTATACGAAATCTTTATATCCTATATATATAATTAGAGTATAATATAATATTTTTCTTAATAAATTCGATTTTAAGAAAAGCTTTATTACATATATTTGAAAAAAGGGAATTATTATTTCTTTTATTAGAATTATTTTATTGAATTCTAAAGTTTTTTAATAATTATCTTCATTCTATTTAGTTTATTAATAATAGATTTCAAGGTGAATTTTAGGTTTCATATAGATTTATAGATTTTAAGATTAACAAGTTTATTAATAATTTTGTTTTCCTTAATATCTATCTATATATTTAGAGAATTAATAAATCTTGATATTAAAGATTTATATAATATTTTAATAAATATAAAAGATTGATTGAAAAGGATTTGATATATTATTGATATAATGCTATAAGTATTATTTATAAAATGAAAAGATCTTTAACATACATTGAAGATTTTTATAAATTCTAATTATTTTTCAATTAAAAATATATTAAATATTATTAATTAAATTTAAGCTAATAATTATTTGTATTTTATTTTAATATATTATATAATATTTGATAAATCTTTTTTATTAATAACTTATTTAAAGTTATTTAAAAAAATCAAGATTTCATTAAAAAAGATTAAATTATTATTTCTTCGAGTTAACAGTTACAGTTTTTTTATTAATATTATTAATTAAATTTATTTAATATTCTAAAAAGAAATATAAAGATTCTAATATAAAATTTATAATAATAAAAAGAATCATTTTTAAATATTAAACATTTTTTTTAAATTTTTATTATCAATTAATATCTGTATTTTTAATAATAAATAACAGTGTCATTTAAAAATTATAAAATGAAAGGTATTTATTAATTAAATATATATAATAAAATAGAATATGATTTTGTTCAATATAATATTGATAAATAAAATATTCATATTTCTATAAAAAAGATTTATTAAAATAATTCTTCAAATAGAAAATATATTTCTAGATATTAGAGCAAATATTCATTCAAATATTCTCATATATTAACTTATTTGAGAAAGGATAATAAGATTATAAGTAATATATTAAATATAAGATAATTTTGTTTTATAATTAAGTTCTATTTTGATTTTAGATATAAAAAAAAGGATAATGTGGATAATAATAATTTTGTATAGAATTAAGATTATAGGATTATTAATTGTTTTTATAAAACTATAAATTTAAATTTTAAGGGAATCATATTTAAGATTATCAAAAATATTGAGATAATTAAAAATCTTTTTACAGAAAATTTTAGTTTTTTTTATAATATTCTTAATACGATTTTTATTGATATATAATAAAAACAATTTTAAATTAAATTTTGAATTCTATTAATTAATAATTCTATATATTTTTTATTATTCTTGATTTTGTTTATAATATTCTTTTAATAATTTTATTTTATCTATTGAAATATATTATAACGGGTTCAAATTATTTGAAAAATATTTTTATCTGAAATATTATATTTATAGAAATAATCTTAATATATCTTTTTATATTTAGAAAGCTATTATAATTTAAATTTATCATTTTCTCTATTGAATTCAATAATTATATTAATAGTAGAATTTTTTATTATAATAAAACAAGTTTTGTATATTTTAATCATCATTTTATTTTTTAAAAAAAAGATTAGAAAATTGAATTATATTAATATGTATTAAACTAAATAGTTTATTTAATTCCATTTTTGGAATTTTGTAATAATATAAATTAAATATAATTTTTTATTTTTATTAATTTAAAAAAGATTTTTATTATATTTATAGATTAGTGTTTTTATACATATATACATTATGATTTAAGGATAATCTAACTTTTTAGAATTTATAAAATTCTAAAAGTTGATTAAAATATAATAATTATAATTTGAATAGTTTTGTATTTATATATATCAATGATTATTCAAGATTTCTAAATGCAAATAATATTAATTTCCAAGGTTATTAGTTATTTGAAATTATAAAAATTATTATATATATAGAAATATTTCTATTGATATCAATTTAATAAATCTGAAAGTTATATTATTACCTAAATTAACTTAATATAGATTTTATTATGAAGTCTGTAATATCATATTAATATTAATAAATTATTCTTTCAAAATTAAGTATATTAAATTCATTAAAATTTTGTATATAATATAAAATTGTTTTATTCTTTTTTTTATAATTGAAAAAGAATTTTAAAAAAGAATAAGTATTCAGATTAAAGTTATAAACACTTATAATATTAAATCTATTATATTAAATCTATTATATTAAATCTAATTAACAAAAAAATTATATTACCTATAGATTTCCATAATCAATTAGACTTTTCAATATCCAAAGGATTTATAAAGGGCCAATTACCTTAACAGAATCAGCTAGGAGATAATACAATAAAAATACAATTCTAATACTAATGGAATAGTATTTCTACAATTCCTAAACTTTAAATAATATTCGAACCTTTGAACACCTTAGCGGAACAAGCCAGGAGATAATACGGTGGAAGTACGGTGCTAGTACTAATGGAGTGGTATTTCTACCGTATTAGTGGTATTTCTACGGTTCCCGAACCCCTGAACGGTACTCGAACCCTTGAACGATATTCGAAACCCTGTACAGTACTCGAACCCCTGAATAGTACCCGAACAGTGTTAGTACTATACTCGAAACCCTGTATAGTATTAGTATTGTATCCAATTAGGGATTTAGAGAAAAAAAGCTTTCAATTAAATTATATTAATAATATTAAATTTAATATTAAATTAATTATATAATATAATAATATTATTAAAACTTTAATATAATAATTATAGAATAAATTTAATAATACTAATAAAAAAAACACGAAAAAACTCATTTTAATTAATACTAATTTTATACCCCTGAAATTCGATTTATAGTATTATTCTATGGATTAAAATATATAATTTAAATTTTTCGAATTTGATAAATTATATGTTTATAAGACTATATTTATTTAATGATTTCGAATTTGTAAAATTTATTATAATTAAATTAAAGCCCTAATATAAGAATTAATTATATAATATAAAAGTTGATTAGTAAGCAAGCTATATTATATTTTTTAATTATATTTTTCGTATTTTTTTGAATAATAGCTTTTTTTGCTTAGACCCACTTTAAAAGGTTATTAAGTATTTAATACTAAAAGCCTAGTACAACTTTTTTTAGACCTGTATTATAAGCTTATAAGAGCTAGTTTTAGAGTCTATAAGGGTTAGCTACAGGGGCTAGCTACAAGGGTTTGAACCTATGGTTTCAGGGCTTATAGGGGTTCGCTACAGGGGTTAGCGAGTAGTAGCGAACTGTACTTCCACCACACCAGGATCGTGTACGGTACCCAATCAGAGTACAGTTCAGACACTGTATCCCGTGGGGGTATGGTGGGGGTACCGTTCCGTATTCCCACTTGGGCCATTAAGGTAGTATTCGAATTTCTGAACAGTATTCGAATAATATTAGTATTATATTCAAGCTTCTAAATAATATTCAAACAATATTAATATAGTATTCAGATTTTTGAATGATTTTAGTATCCTTTATATAATACTAATATTATACCCAATTAAGGATTTAAAGAAAAAGATTTCTTTTAAAATTATATTAATTATATTAAAATTAATGTTCAATTAATATTAAGCTAATTATATAATATAATAATATAATTTAAACTCTAATATAATAATAATAAAATAAATTTCATAATATTACCTTAACAGTCTAAATGAGAATATGAAATGATATCCCCACCATACCCCCACGCTATACAATATTCAATTGGGATATAGTATTTGAGTTATACTCCTGATTAGATATAATATGTACATCTTTAATACAATAGAAGTATTGTTTATATAGTTTGTGTACTGTTAAAGTATTACTTACTAGCCTTTATAGCTAATTTTTATAAATCCTAAAACTATAAGTTAAAACCCTTATAGCTTACTTCCATAAACCCCAAAGCTAATTTTACAGAGTTTATAATATAAGCCTAAACAAAATTTCTATTAGACTTTTAATATTAAATATTTAGTAATCTTTTAAAATAGATTTTAATAAAAAAAGCTATCATTCGAAAAAAAACAAAAATTATGATTAAAAAATCTAACATAATTTGATTATTAATCAAATTTTATATAATCTTATTATTTATTATTTCAAAGTTTTATTATAAATATAATAAATTTTATTAATTCAAAATCATTATATAAATATGATCTTATAAATATATAATTTATTTAATTCGAATAATTTGAATTATATGTATTAATCTCTGAAATAATATTATAAATGTAACGAACCCAACAATCGTTTAGAGATCAACCTTAGAATTAAAAGCTACAGAGCTAAAGAGAGTGCGCTACGAAACTATATATGCGATCGGCTTGAAGCTTAGTGCCGTACTAGCCCCATTGGACGCGATCACGTGTATAGCGTGACAATAAATCGAATTTCAGGGGTATGAAATTAGTATTAATTAAAATAGAATCTTTCTGAATTTTTTTATTAATATTATTAAATTTGTTATATTATTATTATATTAGAGTTTTAATATTATTATTATATTATATAATTAATTTAATATCAATTTTGATTTTATTTTATTAAAAGCTTTTTTTTCTAAGTTTTTGATTGGGTATAGTATTAGTACTGTTCGAGTACTGTTTAGGAGTTCGAGTATAGTACTAGTATTGTTTGGGTATTATTCAGGGGTTCGAGTATTATTTAGCTTTTTGAGTATTGTTTAGAGATTTAGGAATTATAGAAATATTATTCCATTAATACTAATATTATTAATATAGTAGAAGTACTACTCCATTAATATTAGTATTATTAGTATGATAGAAATACTATTCTATTAATACTAGTATTGTATTTTCATTGTATTATCTTCTGGTTTGTTTTGTTAAAGTACCTTAACGGAAGAAGTAGGGAGATAATACGGTGGAAGTACGGTACTAGTACTAATGGAGTAGTATTTCTACCGTACTAGTGGTGCTAGTACTAATGGAGTGGTACTTCTACGGTTCCCGAAACCCTGAACGGTACTCGTGGTACTCGAATCTCTGAACAGTACTCGAACGGTGCTAGTACTAATGGAGTAGTACTCGAACCTCTGAATGGTACCCGAACGGTGCTAGTACCGTATCTAAACCCTGTACGGTACTAGTACCGTACCCAATTAGGGACTTAGAGAAAAAAAGCTTTTAATAAAATAATAAAATAATATTAAAATTAATATTTATTTAATTATATAATATAATAATAAAATTAAAACTCTAATATAATAATAATATAATAAATTTAATAAAATTAATAAAAAAAAGTAAAAAAAATCGTATTTTATTTAATACTAGTTTCATACCCCTGAAATCCGATTTAAACTACTATTGTAGGGATTAATATATATAATTTAAATTATTAGAATTCAATAAATTATATGTTTATAAGACTATATTCATATAATGATTTCGAATTTATAAAATTTATTATATTTGAAATAAAGCCCTAATATAATAAATAATAAGATTCTATAGAAATTAATTAGTAATCAAGCTATATTATATTTTTTAAATATGAATTCCTTTTTTTTTTAAATAATAGCTTTTTTTGGCCTAGACTCACTTCAGATTACTAAGCATTTAATATTAAAGATCTAATAGGAATTTTTTTAGGTCTATATTACCAGCCCTGTAGAGCTAGCTTTAGGGCCTACAGGGGCTAGCTACAGGGGTTTGAGCCTATTGTTTTAGGGCCTACAGGGTATAGCTACAGAAGTGCTACAAGGGCTAGCGAGTGATACTTTGACAGTGCGCCAAGCCCAAATGGTATTTTTATTATACCAGAATCGTATACGATACCCAATCAGAGTACAGCTCAGACACCGTATCCCGTGGGGGTACGGTGGGGGTACCGTTTCATATTCCCACTTGGGCCATTAAGGTATAAAGAAAAAGGTTTTTAGGTATCAAAAGATAAATAATCAAAACTTTTTAAGAAGCTTTGCTTTTTTCAAGGAATATTTTATAAGAAATATATTAACATTCTATTAATATATTTAGAAGTATTTTATATAAAAAAAAAGAAAAGCTAGATCTTCTATTTTATTATAATATATTGTTTTGGGTATATAATATTTTATTTTAGTATATAATATTATTACGAAAATACAAATTTTGATACCTTAACGGAACAAGCCAGGAGATAATACGATAGAAGTATGGTGCTAGTACTAATGGAGTGGTATTTCTACCGTATTAATGGTATTTCTACAATTCCCGAACTCTGAACAATACTCGAACCCTTGAACAATACTCGAACCCCTGAACAGTACTCGAACAGTACTAATACCGTATTCGAATTCCTAAACGGTACTAGTACCATACCCAATCAGGAACTTAGAGAAAAAAAAGCTTTCAATTAAATTATATTAATTATATTAAAATTAATATTAAATTAATTATATAATATAATAATAATATTAAAACTTTAATATAATAATAATATAATAAATTTTATAATATTAATAAAAAAAGTAAAAAAATTTATATTTTATTTGAAACTAGTTTCATATTCCTGAAATTCGATATATAGTATTATTTCAGGGATTAATATATATAATTTAAATTATTAAAATTTAATAAATCATATGTTTATAAGACTATATTCATATAATGATTTCGAATTTATAAAATTTATTATAATTAAATTATAGCTCTAATATAATAATTAGTTATATAATATAAAAGTTGATTAGTAATCAAGCTATATTATATTTTTTAAATATAAATTTGTTTTTTTTTTTGAAATAATAGCTTTTTTTGGCCTAGATCTACTTCGGATTACTAAGCATTTAATACTAAAGCTCTAATGGAATTTTTTTTTAGATCTATATTATAAGCCCTAAAGCTAGTTATAGAGATTAGTTATAGAGATTTGAGCTTATAGTTTTAGAATCTATAGAGATTAGCTATAAGGATACTATAGAACCTAGCGAGTAGTATTTTGATAATATACGAACTATACAAATAGTACTTTCATTATATCAGGATTGTGTATAATATCCAATCAGAGTACAGTTCAGATATTGTATCCCGTGGGGGTACGGTGGGGGTACCATTCCGTATTCCCACTTGGGTCATTAAGGTATTATTTTAAATAGTAAATAATATATTATTAATTATAATAAAAGAAATAATGATTTTTTATTATAAAATATATATTATTAAAAACGATAATATTCAAAATTATTATATTCTATTATTTCAATTCTATTTAGATTTTAATATATTAAATATAAATTGAAATTAATTGTATAATTATTATATTTTATCATATAGAATTAGATTTTTTTTATTAATAAAGTAATATTGATGAAATAAAAAGGAATGAGAAATGTTATGTTTTAAAAAGAAATTATATATTATTAATATATTATAAAAATAAAAAAAATCTTTTGAATAATAAATTAAAAAGTTATGATAAAGTAATAATTTTTCAAAAAAAACTTTAAGAATTAAAAAATGAAAATAACTTTTCAAAAAGAATATAATATTATAATTAATTATAATTTTTATAATATTTCGAAAAAAATTAAATCAAAAAAAGGGATTATTATATTGAATAAAAAAGT